>NC_141689.1:1095137744-1095335978 GCF_964263255.1 Lissotriton vulgaris | reverse complement strand
GTTTCAAAGTTTCAAAATCTTTATTAGCTCATTTATTAATTTCAAGCATTTTTATTAAATCAGTTTTAATCATTAGTTTATTGGCTCAAAAGGTCCGGCACTTCAACATTGCACAGAATAAAAGAATTAAAGAAAACATCAACCCTAGACCCTATGTTAGCTTTCTGACCTGAAAAGGAAATAACATTTATTAAGCAATCATGTCTTACGTGTCCAAAGGAAAACGGACAGCACTTCGCCCTCAGGAAACAGTCAGCCCCGCTCCCCCCAAGAGGCCAGGTTTTTATACCTTTCTTACTCACTAATCTAACTAAAAACGATATTTTTACAAAAAGCAGCAACCTAATTGGTTGTCATCCATCAGACCACCGAGAGGCCAACGCATCAATACTAGTGACATCATTATGTCATTATCCATTGACACGAAGCAACACTGACTTCCCAGAGTCGCAACATTTAACTAAATGTTGAAATTTATTTCCTCCAGCATTTTAGCCAATCTGCCTCTACACGCTTCCTTGGCCTTGACGCTTTTGCTTTCGGAGCTTGATGTACAGATCGTCCATTGTTTGAGCTTCTGCATGTTTCCGCGGAAGTTTTTCAATGAAAACACCGTCACTGCCGTGCTCAGCTCCTTTTTGTCAGGCCAACCAACTTTCATTAGAACTAGGCCTCAAACCTTTCACTCGAGCTAGTATTTAAACAAACACAAAAAAGGTGATTAATTCAAGTAAAATAAACCCTTCTGTTACCCACCCTTCATCGCTAATAATAAACCCATTAATATATGTAACCTAGCAGAAGCAAACAAATAAAGCAGCACATTTAATATCTACCATTCTTCTTAATGTCCAGCTGGATACTTTATATATCTGAAAGAGTAAAAAGATTGACAAACAAAACATAGATAAACAGTCACAACATAAGACAAACACATAAGCACACATAATGAAAGCACATGCCATAAAATGATCAGCCGCATTAATAGTGACAAGGACAATAGGACGAACAAGACAATATTAATCATGTGTTACAAGACAAACTCGCAAATGCAACATGAGCACATAATGTTAGTCCCGCGTGTTTGTGAATGTAATTTTACTCTAAGTTGATTTCATTAAACAAATCATGCAACAATTCATTAATAAATTAGTTCATGTTACAGAGAATTAACTTCGCGAGTCAGAATAAAATGAATTCTGAAACTCACTCCATCACTACTCATCAGGGGGGCCATATTTTAGACCCCGTCTGCTCAAACTTTCTGATTCAGGTGGCCAAGCCTTCACCGTTGTCCTGGTCGGATCACTTTCTTATCTATTTCTCATGGGAAATTACTCAGCCTGCTAGGCAGACCAATTGTCATCATCCACCAACCTTTAGTAAAATAGACCCTGCCCAGTTTTCCAACACTTTGGCTGCATCGCGGCCTACTCTCCAGGAAGATCTTGAAGGGAACTTGTCCAATTTTACTTATTGGATCTCTGCCTCTGTGTTGGCTCTTTCTGCACCTTGCCGGCCCAAGTTGGTAGAGATTCCCCTTCTAAGCCTTGGTTTTCTTCAGAATGGAAAGCCCTGGAACAGGCCGGGCACTCTAGTGATCATGGTCTTCCAGCTAAAATTTTACTGAGAGCAAAACAAAAAAGCTACAATAGCGCTATAGCAGCCGCTAAAAGTTGCTATTTCTCTCTATGCATTGATCAGGCCAATAATAATTCCAAAGAAATATTCTCCATCGTGCAAAGCTTTATGGCTCCCAGCGCCCAAGCTCGAACTGCGCCCGTCTCAGTGACTTGCTGCAACACTCTTGCAAACTTCTTCCTGGACAAGATCTGTTCCATTCAAGCCAGTTTTACATCCTGTACTTCAGATTATACGGCTTCTCTGACTGGTTGGTCTGCTAACACCCCTACTAATACTCTGTCAACTTTTGAGCCTATTGAGCTAGCCGGCTTGCTCAAAATGTTCAAATCTCTGAAGTCGGGCTATCCGACTGATCCCTGCGCCGCTAGACTTCTGGCCACGGTTTCGGATACTATCAACCCCAAAGCCAATAAAATTGTTAATATGTCTCTGTGGGAGGGTCGTGTCCCAGCTTCTTGGAAGCAGGCACGAATTCTCCCCCTCCTGTCGAAGCCATCCCTTGACCCTATGATACCAGGAAATTATCGTCCTATATCATTGCTTCCAAGCTTGGCCAAGGTCTGTGAAAAGGTCGTGACCAAGCAACTGACCAACTTTGTAAAGGTATCAGGTCTATTACATCCGGCCCAATCAGGATTTCGTGCCTCGTTCAGTACAGAGTCTGCCTTGTTGGAGGTGACAGAGGCAATTTGAGGGTGTTTGGATTCCCGCGTTGGTTATGCTCGACTTGTCGGCGGCATTCAACACTGTACCACACTCCTTGCTTCTGGATCGCCTTTGGGCGATTGGGATCTCTGGCTCCATCTGGCGTTGGGTCAAATCTTTCCTGGAAGATCACTCCCAGCAGATTTGGCTTCCCCCTTGTGTCTCGGCTCCTCAGCAGGTAGCTACTGGGGTGCCGCAGGGGTCACCACTTAGCCCCCTTCTTTTTAATATCTATGTTACTCCGCTGATTTATTTAGCTGAGTCACTTGGGGCTAAGGTGATGGCCTATGCTGATGATACCCAGCTCCTGTTCTCCTGGGGAAGGGCTGAGGATTCAGCTCTTGCTGCACAACACTGTCTTTCCTCGGTCTTAGGCTGGCTCTCTCAGGCACAGTTAAAATGTAATGAAGAGAAATCAGAGCTTCTTTTGTAAGGCACTTTTCCAGCTAACTTCCGAGAGAGGTTATGGCCTCCTGGTTTCCCTATGCCTAATACCATGGGCACTGCGGCAAAAAATCTGGGTGTCTGGTTTAATGTCAATCTGACATTTTCTACCCAGGTTAAAAAGCTGGCAGGGACCTGCTTTGGCACATTAAAAGCCCTGAGGAAGTTTTTGCCTCTACTTCCTAGACCTGCCAAAGAAACGGTTGTCCATGCTTTGATTTTGTCTCGGTTGGATTATGCCAATGCGCTCTATGCAGGCATCTCTGGCTACCTTCTGAACAAATTGCAGGTCATACAGAAGTCGGCTGGTAGACTCTTGCTGGGTATATCTCGCAGATGTAGTGTGCGTGACCACTTGCGTTCTTTGCATTGGCTACCAGTGGAGATGCGTATAAAATTCAAAACCCTGGTCATTGCCCAGAGGGCCTTGTATGGCCAGGGTCCTTCTTATCTCCAGAAGAGGTTTGTTTTTTACAATCCTATGAGAAAGTTGCGGTTATTCTCCCAGCTCCTGATGCAGACCCCGAGATTTAAACACCAGAGGCTCGGTGGGAGTTATTTTGTGCGCAAAGCTGCTTTGGCTTGGAATGCTCTTCCCATGTCCTCACGCAGTAGTCCAGACTCAGTGATCTTAAAAAAAAAGTTAAAAACCTTCCTCTTTGAATTGCACCTTTGTTAGTGGTTCCTTTTCCTGAGCGCGCGCCGGGACACTCTTTGGAGTATCTGTGCGCGATATATAAAAGGATTTAACATAACAACAAATGGGCAGATTCTCAGAATCTGCCCCTTTGCGACCAGTATTTTTGCATTTGGATGCATCATCCCAAATACAAAAATCACAATTTAAGGAATCTCTGAATTTTGATTCCTTAAATTGCGATTGCATTTAAGGAATCCCAAATTGAGATTCCTTAAATGCAATGCATGAAAGTAAAAAAAATAGCAAATTCGCTAATAGGACTAGCAAATTACCATGAAGTGAACTTCATGTTAATTTGCTAAAACTTTGATAAAAGCACTTTTGTGCATTTTTCAAAGTTTCATGTTGCGCACACACATGCCCTTAGGGCATGTGTGGGGGCAAAATTTTTTCACAAATCGATTTCATAGGTGCAACAGGGTGTCATTTTGACACCCTTGCACCCTTGAAATTGCATGAGCAATTTGAGAGTACCTACTGGTACTCGCAAATTGCTCATGCAATCTCCAATTCATTCCAATGGGCCTGTAAGCCCATACGAATGAATTGGACAGCATTCCTTAATTGCGACTAGCACTTTGCGAGTAGCAATTAAGGGATGTTTAGGAATCACTATTATTATAGCGATTCCTACATGCATAGGCTTTTGCGATTCCTTAATAGCGATTCCTTATTTATTGCAATTAAGGAATTGCAAAAGTCTATGATGATGCATGTGCCAGTTTGTATTTAAATATTTACCATACAAGCAGTGGTGGCTGGTGACATTTGAAAGTGGTGAGGTGTAAATTTCTGTCGGAGTGCACCGTGGCGAGCGAGCGCAGTGAGCGAGTCCGAACATCTTAAGGGGTTTCGCCCAAAGAAAATTTTGGAAAAAGAGTGGGTAAATGGTGCATTTTCAAACAAATTTGAGAAGCAAGAAGGTTAATAAAGCAATTTTGAAAGTGCAGTTATTACATTAATAAAGGGATGTCTATAACAACATGTAGATAGAAATGTTTCCGAAGCTAGGCCCTGCTAGTTCCACGCACCTCTGAGCAAAATAAACAAATGGTGGGTGTGCTTGTGAAGTTCACTCACTAAGCCCTCACATACACTCTGTGACCCATACACTGTAAGCCAAAGGACAAACCACAAAGACATGGTGTGAGCTTCCACAGTATGCTCAGGACACGGCCTACTAACCTGCACAAGTGGCGGGTGTGCTTGTGAAGTTCACTCACTAAGCCCTCACATACACAAGCTGTTTCTTAAAGGTGTAAACAGGCACAAAGTTTTAGGGGGTCTCAACAGCCTTTCCCCAACTTGGCTTTAACGAGCTAGTGCTGAGATTTCTGGCGCAACAGGCAGCTGGTGCGGGCCACGGTGACAGTTTTATGTGCAATCTTCCAAGCTACCACCATCAGGCATCAAGCTACCACCATCAGGCCCTCCTTGATCTACGCCCTACTATGACATGTCCAGACTGTACATACAATCTACTTGAACCCCTCTATCACCTTAAACCCTGCACTCATTGTGGTTTTAAACTAGAGGCCCCTCAAGCAATGCAAGCGTATACCCTGTTTCTTACAATAAGTCCTAAGCATATCAAAGCCTCACATATTAATGTTAGATCGTTAATTAAGCACAAAGAGGAAATTGCTGATATCATTGGTAGTGAACAATTGGATCTACTGTTTTTAACTGAAACTTGGACCAACCCAGCATCTGACCCAGATCTCCTAGTGGCCGTCCCTGAAGGCTACAATATTCTCAGACAAGACAGACATATAAAAACTGGAGGGGGAATTGCCATTATATACCGTAGCCAGTTCAAACCCACGGTTAACCCCCTGCCTCTCTCCACCTGTGAGGCCTTGCAGTTCTCCATAGTTCTAGGTCCTTCCAATCGTTTCAAAGGTGTTCTTTTATATCGTCCCCCAGGTAGCAGAAGCACATTTTTGACCTCCTTCGCTGATATGATGGAATCTCTTGCCTTAGAAGACACTGTGACCATCTTAGGAGACTTCAACTTTCCACTAGAAATCGAGACTAACAATGATACTAAAGCTCTCACCACTGACCTAGAACCTCTTGGTCTTATCCAATGGATTACTAATTGTACACACAAAGCCGGTCACACCTTGGATGGGCTATTTACAAATGACATCAACCTATCCATTACGGAGATCATCCCACTGGGATGGACAGATCATCACGCTGTCATTTTTACCATCCCATCCCAGCCTCTATCTAATAAGAAACATCATAACCGACCACTTAAAACTTTTAGACCTTGGAAACATATTGACTATCACCAACTCCGTGATATGCTCTCTGCCACCATACCAATCTTACTTCAAGACCCCAACAAATCAGCCAGAGAATACTCAGAATGGCTTACTCTGACCCTAAATAAATTAGTACCTATCAAAACCACCTATAAAAACCGTAGCACCCCATCGGCACCCTGGTACTCCGAGGATCTTAGGTTACAGAAACAACTCTGTCGCAACAAAGAAAGACATTGGAAAAAGACCTACTCCACTGAAGATAAGGAAATCTATAAGAAAGAAATGACACTATATAAATCCCTTATCCAAAATTCTACTCCTCTCAAATTGAGCAAGCAAAGAATTCCAACAAAGAACTTTACCAAGTGGTAGCCAAACAGTCTTATCTGCCTCCTCAATCGATCCCCAATCCTTCCCAAGCACTTTGTAATAACCTGCCCACTTTTTTCTTCGATAAAGTTAATAACATCTACACTAATTTCACACAGAAAACCCACACAGACACCGGTCCGAATGTCGTCCCCACCAATCACCCAATCCTCTCACAGTTTTCTGATACGAATTCTACCCAAGTTATCGAGGCCATGAAATCCATCACATCAGGATCAGCTAAAGACCCCTGTCCTGCCTCAACCCTCCTTCCCATCTCAGACATTATTGCACCTCATCTTGCTAACATTTTCAACACCATGTTTAGCACAGGAATTTATCCTGCAATTTGGAAGGACACGCTTCTCAAACCCCTACTCAAAAGCCCCATCTTGATGCAGAAGACACGAACAATTATCAACCTATAGCCAGTCTGCCATATCCAGCAAAAATAGTCGAAAAACCCATGAACTCTCAAATCTCTCAATATTTAGAACAATACTCTTTATTAGATGACAGTCAATTTGGCTTCCGCAAATCCCACAGCACGGAGACCGCACTCATCAAATCCACCGATGAAATAAGGAAAGCTCTTGACCTGGGAGGAGCGGCAGTACTCATTCTTCTTGACCTCACAGCGGCCTTTGACACGGTCGATCATAACATCCTGATCGACCGTGTCAGTGCCATAGGCATTCAGACTAAAGCAAAAGACCTTTTGAGATCTTTTTTATCTGGTCGCACCCAGACAGTCCAGCTAGACACTTTCCTATCAGAACAACTGGCCCTACCTTGTGGTGTCCCTCAAGGCTCATCCCTCAGTCCAACCCTATTTAATATCTACGACACTGATTTGGCAAGGGTAATTAAAGATTGGGGGATGAGCCTAACATCCTATGCTGATGACACCCAGTTAGTTCTTACTATCAAGGAGAATGGAGAGAAAATAGCAGCCAACTTTCAGCAAGGTATGATGGCCATCAGTAATTGGATGTTGGAAAACTGTCTCAGGTTAAACTCCAATAAAACTGAGGTCATGACTTTCGGCAAGCTCACTCCCACTTGGTCCGATACATGGTGGCCCACAAACCTAGGCCCCCCCCCCCTCCCATCTACTAAGGTTACAAATCTGGGAGTTCTCTTAGACAATAAACTCACTTTTTCATCCCACATTAATTCCATTGCTTCCTCATCATTTTTTAAATTGAAAGCAATTAAAAAGATCCTTCCTTTCCTCCCCCCCCAATTCTGGTAAAACACTGGTCACCTCATTCATCATGTCCTCAGTGGACTATTGTAATGGACTCTTGGTCAATGCCCAAGAAAAGGTCATCAAAAAACTGCAGTATATACAGAACGCTGCGGCCAGACTGCTTTTAAACCTATTGCTGACACCATAAAAAAAATACCATTGGCTCTCAGTCAAAAATAGGATAAAGTTTAAGGCGCTTTGTATTGCCTACAAAGCCATGCACAACAAGGCCCACGTTTTCTCATTGACCATTTTAAATTTCATGTTCCTAATCGATCACTCCGATCAATGAACAATCTCACCATGACGGTTCCACGCACCAGAACGGTGACTTGGGGTGATCGCAGTTTTTACGTTTCAACGGCAAAACTCTGGAACTCCCTTGATCCAGACATTCGGTCTGCTCCCACTTTGACTGTTTTCAGGAAAAAAATAAAAACATGGCTTTTTAACCAGTAATTCATATTCCCCTTCACTCTGCTCTCATTCATAGCGCCGAGATGCCCTTGGGAAATTGTTCGCGCTCAACAAATCACATAAATAATAAATAAATAAAATAATCTTCCAAGCCCGCCTCAGCCGGTACTAGTGCAGCGAAACACTGCATGCGCCTAACTTAGCAATTGCCGTTTTACCTTGACGAGACAGCTCAGTGGGTTCATGCAGCTGCTGCAGGGATCAAGAAGTTCACGGGAGTGAGCTGTCCCAGCCTACTATAGTTCAGAGATAGAACTGAACAGGGAAGTTATATGTTAGTGAAACAGCATATTAAAAGATGTTAATCAAGGCTTCCCCACTAGACCAAGTCATGTGAATCTGTGCACAGTGGCCTTCCTGATCATTTAAAATCAGAACTGGGTCACTACAGGTTAAACGCTTGAATACAGAGCTACAAAGTTGGCTGCTATCGCTGAGCAGACTCATGTGGGGGCATATTAACAAGACGCCGCTATAAAATTATCGCCGCTTTTGCAGGCGTTTTTGGTCGAAAATTGGTGATCATTTTATCGCCTTATCAGCAAAGACACGCTATTGTGTGTTTTGCTGACTTAGCGCCTGTTTCCAGCACGCCTAACTTTGCATCGCTAATGAGATGCAAAGCAGGCGTGGCTGTGAAACCAACCAGGGAAAATATTGCGATATTAACAAGGAAGGGTATAGATTATTTAAATTGCGTTAAGTATGCCTTAACACAGGAATTAAATGTGTGTTAAATTCCCGACTAAGACATACGTAACATGGGGGTGGATTCTGTGGATAAGACCACAGGCCCTATCATCTGGGACATTGCCGCTTTCCACCATGGAAAACGGCGATATCCACACTATCTCTGCAATTTTTATCGCCTTGGCGATGTGCGTTGTTGATAACGAGCTAACCGGGAGGTAAATTCCAGAGATAGCCGGTGATAAATATGCAAGCACTAAGCGCGCTTTGCGATATTTATCGCCAACCCTTGTTATTATGCCCCGTGATATGTACCTAGCTATGAAGCTGAAAACCAGCACACTGCATTGCATTAAAAATGATGCGCCTATAGTGATTTATGCAATAACATGATTTCATTCGCGTGAAAAAAACGGAGAAAATGCAAATGCAACATTTGCGTTACTAAGATTATAACATTGCACTTCGAAAACACCTCCTATTACAGTCATTTACATAATATTATAATTCTATTAGTATGTTACACATATGACTTCACCCCTGCAACATGGCTCAGCGTTTACTTTAAGAGAACCGCTGATCAAGGCATACAAACGAAAAAAAACATACATTTAATATTACCGTGCCACATAGGAGGCTACATTATGCAGGGGCACACAAACCATGTATTGCCTTATTCCAACAGAGGGCCCTTTATGCAGCACTTTTAATTCTTATGCATCTCATGAGATATGGCTCCAGTAGGCACCATTATGTTTCTTTAAAAAGATGTATTTATTATGACATCAGACAAAGTGATAGATATGACGGGGCTAGAATGTAAAGCAAAAACTGTGCTTGGGGAAAGCATGCTGACGTAACTTTTCCTAGAACCAACGGAGGCTTCATGCACCCCTTGCGCCCAGAATTTTGAATTAATGCAATTAATGTAACGCGCGCTTCAATCACCTTGCAATTTTTGACACCTGGGCCCTTCACGCCTGCCTTGCAGCTTTTCAGAATTCAATAAAGCATATAAAATAGGCTGTATAGGAGGTCTGCAGTATCATCTGTTATTAGACTGCACACTGGATCACAGTTCTGCTCCTAGGGCCTTCCCCAGTACCAGAGCATACATGAACCAACTAATGCTAAGCCCTTGTCCTGTATATGCACACAACTGACCGGTTCTAGGCACAGTTGAAGTATTGTTTTAAAAGCAGACCTGTTCATTTAATAGTACTGTGAATCACAGTCTCAGCTGTTTACATAATTATCTAATTTTTTAGAACCACTCATTTAGACTACATTCAAAAGTATAATTATTCAAACGTGCAATACTTGATCTATTTCGGAGGGGGTGGGGGACGCAGTTTTTACTTCTGAAGGTTAACAATCAGTGTTGTTAATTTCTAAAGCTCGCAGTGGCTTGCAATGTCTGTTCCCGCTGTTCCTTATCAGCACACTTTGTGATCTAGTGCCCGTTTAAAAGTGGGCCCTGCTGTCATCATGTGCAAATTATTAAAAGCCACATTTGGCATGCCATGGGATCTTCAGTGGCAAGGGTGTGGGACAGCATAGCACTTATGGCTGCAGAACACAGGAGGGAAGCATTGTGATTGGTGCAGAGTCCTGGGCGGCGTGCAGCCGAGCACCAGTAGGGACACCATTTTCTCTATGTAGGCTGCATGCAGCCTACATAGAGAAAATGTAGAGCGCACATGACTGCTTTGGTCGGCGCCAGGGCTGACAAAGAAGTCAGGCCACGCAGAATGGTGGAAGCCACTCCTCCTCCAACTGCCCACCCACAAGCCCCAAACCAGGCAAATGCTCCCGCTCTCCCCCAACCAGGCATACCCCTGCAGTCTGCTTTTTTGCAGGGCGAGAAGCAGAAAATAAAACGGTATTTAAAATACCATTTTATTTTCTGCTTCTCGCACTGCAAGAAAACAGTGGGTTGGTGCTCCAATGCCCTAATGGAGCAGCCGCCACTGCATTCAAGGTTGAAAACACTGAAAAAGTGCAATGTGCATTCAGGGCTAGCTGTTTCACTAAAATCAAAAAGCAGCCTCTACACTTAACTAATGCAGTCATAAACTAGGTGAGGAAACATCATCATTAATCTGGCACCTGTAATTACCATAGAAGCGGGGCATGATAATCCTTGCAGCTGAATTACATTCCTATTATGATTTTCACCCCAAGAATAGTGAATAACTATAGAACTCTGCCTTTGCGCTTTTTTGAATCCCTTATGTTTGTTTACCCTTCCTCGTTCTTTTCTCCACACAACCTGGAAAAAACTGCATAGTAAATGTTAGAAATAGGATTTCTGGTTGGCTAGGGCTTGTGCCTAAGCCAGGCAGAAACCACCACTCTAGTGGTCAGGCTTATCCCAGAGGCAATGTTAAAGTGTTTGATCAACACACACACACAGCAGCAACACACTAGGTACACCACAAAAGTAACTCCGCACAAGGTATATCAAAAATAGCCTTTGTATAATCATAAACACATTAGAAACATAATCACACATTTACTCTTTGCCAACTGACACTGGCAATATTCACTCGGGATTATATACAGGACCAGGCCAATCGGGCCACAGTCAGAACCATCAGAACAGGTTAGTACATGGAAAACACAACCAGTAACTACTGGTACCATAATGACCTAAGCATTATCCAATTAGCAGTAGCCACCATCCTAAATATCATAGCATGACATTAGGCATAAACACATTAGGCCCAAACCTCATTGGCATAAACACATTACGCACTAGACCTCACCAGCATAAACACAGTATGCAATAACCTCCTAAGCATAAATTACATTAGGCATTAGGTATCACTAACATAAACATATTATGCAATCACCTCATAAGTGTTAGACCTGGCACCCTTGGCATGGGTCTTCCTTTCATTTTTTGCTGTTTCCTCATGTATTTTTGCTGGTGTTAGATGCTTTGGGCACTGTGCCACTGCTGTCCAGTGCCACAGCGCAAGTGCTCCCTATTGTATATTGATGTATTAATCAGTGGTCCCATGTTTGGCTATTTGGTTTACTTGTCAGATTCTAGTACAGTGCACTGTGGTGCCCAGGGCGTGTAAATCCAAATGCTGCTGGTGGGCTTGCAGCACTGGTTGTGCCACCCACAGAAGCAGCCTTGTAAAATGTGTCTAGGGTCTGCCATTGCAGAGCCTGCGTGCAGTCTGGTACTATCATGCTGACTTAGCAAGTGCACCCACTTGCCAGTCCCTAAACCTTCCCTTTTCTTCATATCAGTCACCCCTATGGTAGGCCCAAGGGCAGGGTGCATTGTAAGTATAAGGTAGGACAAGTCCTGATGTGTGTGGCATGTCCTAATAGTGAATTACAGCCATTTTCGTTTTTCACTATTGCAGGGCTACCTGTTCTCCATAGGCCAGATTGGCCCGTTAGAATTATTATATCTTATAATCCTAACTGACTCAGAGAACATGGTAGAAATTCGAGTTTAGTATGCCTTAACTTAGAATGATAAAATACATCTTTTAGTGAAGTTGGTTTTAACATTCTGTGTTTGCAAATACAACTTTTTGGAAGTAGGTATTTGCTTGTATAACCTTTCAAGCATGCCTCTGCAAGGTTGTGCATTCCTTTGTCCTGTTTTGTGAGTGACAGTGCTGGGGGATTCCAAGAGACAGGATGAGTCAGCCCAGTGGTCAATAGAGAGATCTGCATCTAGATGGGAGGGAGGAGCTGCACCTGAACCTTGAATAGGGCTGTGAATGCCTTCCACAATGCTGGCTCCACCTCCTGGGGAGCGGCTGTGTCTCTGCCCTGCACACCGAAAGAAGAGAAGGAGTCCTGTCAACAAAGTGCTCCAGGACTGAACTTACCTTCCACAATGCTGGCTCCACCTCCTGTTGGGCATCTGATGTGTCTACCCCACACTGTGAAAGGAAAGGAGAAGTCTGGTAAACAGAGTGCTTCAGAACTGGTTCGGACTGAGCAAAGGCCCCTCTCCACTCAGAGAACAAAGGATTTTGGGGTATAAATGTTAGGACCCTGATTGCATGAAATTAGATCACTTTTGGACTACACGAGGAAACCTTCACTGAGGAGAGGAACCTGAAGAAACTGAGGAGAGTCTATTCCCAAGCTGCTTGGGGTATTGACCTGCAGTGGTTGCCTTACTGCCAAAGGAAGGAGAAAGGATCTTTGTGTACTTTGCTTTCAACTTGTGAAGGATCTCCAAGGGCTTGGAAAAGAGATTGCCTCCTGCTGAAGTCTCAGGGACAACAGACTTCACCCCCAACTCCCCAGAGTTCTTGTGGCTGTTCTGAGCCTTCTGAGGAACTGCGTGTCGCAAGGAGCTGGAAGCGGGACGCAACGAGATCGAAGCGCGTCACCGTCGCTCCTGCTGCAGTCGCCCTTCTGAACAAGGGTGTAGCCGCTGAAGTTGTCGCACTTCACCGCATTGAGAGAAGCGTGCAGCAACAAAGAGGAAGCATGCCGCCGTCACTGCTGCCTGCCGTCGCACTTCTGAACAAGGGTGTCGCCGCTTGAGTTGTCGCACTGCACCACATCGAGAGAAGAGTCTTGCAACGCGTTGGAGCGTGTCACCATCGCTGTGCCTGCCGTCGCACTTCTGAGCAAGGGTGTCGCCGCTGGAACTGTCGCACTGCACTGCATTGAAGAAAAGTGCCTCTCATCCCCGAGAAGCGCGCCGCCGTCGGAGCTGCTGCCGTCGCATCGTGGATGTCACCGCTGTAGTTGTCGCATTGTGCGGAAGCTTCACGCATCGTGGGAGAAGAGTTTCACAGTCGAAGCTGTTGCCGTCGCATCGCTGAACAAGGGTGTCGCCGCTGCAGTCCACGCATCAAACCGAGAACTTCTTGCATCCCCGGAGAAGCGTGCTGCATCTGGAAGATCTTCACGTCTTTATTTCTTTGCACCTGAACCTGGCCGCATTTCCCTCGCTGCGACATTGCTTGTCGTGGAAGCGCAACGCATCGTACGGTACATTGGCGCAAAGTGTCGCATCTTAAGAACTAAACTAAACTAAGCTAAATCTACCATCTTAAAGTAACAGTATTGTGTATTTTTATTGTTTATGGTCTTGTGGAAATCTATATAAAGTATACTTATTTTTTGTATTAAACCTTGTGTGGTGTCCATCTGTAGTGTTGTCACTGGGTTACTGTATGTGGTCACAAATGATTTACACACTGCCTCTGAGATAAGACTGTCTGCTCGTGCCAAGCTACCAAGGTGGTGAGCAGGGGTTATTTTAGGAGTGTAATCCCCTTATCCTGACTAGAGGCAAGGGTCCCTAATTGTCATAAGTACCCACCTGTGTCAACTAGAGACCCCCAAATCTAACAATAAGCATAAGCACATTACGCAATAGGTATCACATTAGCATAAACACCAGAAGCATAAATCACATTAGGGCCTTGCACCCTATCAATCATGAAACTGACCCCCTGGTCAAATGGCCTTCCAATGGGGCTCAAATGCCCTATGTCCCAAGTGTCAGGGCGTAGCTGGCAATGCAGCAGCATCAAAGGGTGCAAAGCGATGGGGCAGGGCAGGAGTGTATCTTGCTCATTCATCTTCAAAAATGCCCCCCAAGAAAAAGAATGGTGCTGGCACTACTGCGCCTCCTGGGTCCCCACTGAGACTCTTCAAACAAATGCACCCAATTTTGCAGCTGCCTGCGCTGGTGCGGTGCAGCTGTGGAAAATGCCTGGCACCACTGTGTCGCCCGAGTCCCACTCCGGGACCCTTAAGTCAAAGGTGCCCTCTCTGAAAATGAGGACAGTCACTGTGAGAAGGTGGCCTGATATGCAGTGCTCACTATTCTAGTGAACACTATGTATCAGTCCAGCAACCCTTATTGATGATTGGTTGTAAGTCAACCTTATAGACCAGCTATCCTAGTAGCATGGATACGAGCAGTCTAAGGCTAAAGACTCGAGAGGGCGTGTTAAGCCAGCTGTTTACCACACATATACCCCTTGAACACCAAGTGAAAGGACACCACACAAGTGTTATGAAAATAAACAGTTATTTATTAAAGATCACAACAGCCCTGTACTCTTTATGAGGACAGGGTACTAAGCACAAACCAAAACTCTTACAAAAATACTTAAGTTAGCACAGTATATACAAATGCCCGAGGGGCACGGAAAACCATATACTCTGAAAGTGGAATGTGAAATTCCTAGCAGGTAAGTACAGTACTAATAGCTTTTGGAATCGCTAGGACTTGACTAGGGAATCGTTAGATTACTTCTAGGAGGCCTAGGGGACTCGGGTGCAGTGTGTGCACTCTCACGCGAGATGCGGACAAAAGTCTATGGTAGCTAGGAATTAGAAAGTCAGTGTTCTCGGGCGAACCCGACCTGGTAGGGAGAAAACGAAAGTAGATTCTGACCCTTGGATAGTGAGGCTATGCTGGGGCACCGAAATGCCGAAGTTACCTAGCCCAGGGGCTGCAGCTGCATAGGTCTGAAAAGACGTCGGGAATCCTCGTAGACGGACCAGGAGCCGGAAGAAAACATGCTGGCCGGTGACCAGTGGAGAAAGTTCAGTTGGATCCAAGCCTGGATCTCGAAGATAGATGACACCTGAAAGCAGAGGGGACCAAGTTCGAGACTACTAGCCAGTAGTCAGTGGGCACCAGGAGGGCACCGGATGGTAGCCACCTCGACAAGGTGAGTGGGTGACGCTGGAGCTCGAAGATCTCACGGACCAGGAGGCGTTGTCGGCGACCAGGATGGAGGATCGAGCTGTCCCACGAAGATAGAAGCTGTCGGCGTCGCTGGACCCAGGATTGGGCAACAAAGCCTTGGCAAATTCAAGCCCACGCGGTGGACTTAAAATGGCATCTGGAGTGGACCAGGAGGGTCCGGGGTGCCTCTCTTCAAGAAGGAAGCAAGGGCCAGTCTGGAGCAACCAGACCAGCAGTCGTGAAGTCGTCGGGCGTCGTTCAGAAGGCCACAAGCCAGCCGGCTAGTAGCCAAACAACGCGATGCACAGCAAACAGCAGAAGGGCCCCACGCAGATCGTGGAGATGCAGGGAGGCTGACCTTGGGTGCTGGAGCTGCGCAGGGTCGGGGCTTCTCGGACCCCAAAGCACTCACCAGTGGAAGACACGGTGGGCTTGCAGTAAAGATGTCGTGCAGTCTTGGCGATCGTCGTTCCCTCGAGGTCTCGTCGCACTCACGGTTCTCAGCTTGGCTGTAGAGGTGAGTAGAGGTCAGAGATGCCAGGGAAGACGGGTCTCGTCGAGCTGGGTCGTCGGATTCGTGGTGAAGGACTTGCAGCAGACCGCAGTGTTCTTTAGGATGGTGCCCGCTTGATGCAGGGTGACTACTCCTTAGCCACAAGGGAGAATCTTGAAGAAGAAATCGTGAAGTCCTTTCGAAGAAAGTGGTATCTTGATTCCAAAGATGATCTAATTTGAACAGGGGGCCCGCTCCTATCTTTATACTAAAAAAGGGTGCTGACCCGGTGACTAGGTCCTGCCTATGGGTGGGACCAGGAGGGGGGTGGTTACACCCCTCTCCCCTGCCGGACTTCCCCAGGCCAGGGGCTGGTGTGCCCCTGGAACTGGTTATGACTGGCCTATGCGTAGTGAGCACCGGGGTGCCACTCAGCAGTCACCTTCCTGAAAAGCCCTGCCTACCCAGGATACACAAAACCATGTCTGGGACGGTGCTAGCACCGCCCCGGACAGGAAACCCTTTGTCCAGGCCTCCCTCGCTGGAAGGACTCCCAGCAGCAGGAGGTCAGACTCGTGTCTGTGGTGGCAGCATCCATTTTGTGGAGCTGAGGCTTCAGTTAACTTTAACCGGGGTTCACAGTTACATACATGTCGTGTCCCTCTAGAAGGGTGGAATGCTAACCCCGTCGCCAGAATTGGCGAGGGGTTAGTATTCCAATTCGTATGACACCTTACTCGACATGTTTTGATAAAGCAATACCAAAGATAGCATTTAACCGCGAGGATTATAATGCACTTAAGAGTATATGGTATGCGATATCATGGAACAGCTATTAGGACTTGATTCCGCAAGCTGCAGACAGGCTCAGCTCATGCCAGAGCACCATCTCACACGATTCCAAGCACTCTGCCTTCAGGATTGTCAAGGCCTGCCATAGGAATGACTGATAGGAATCTGTGTGTCCATTTTAGGGTTAGGTATAGGTATACTACACCTACAGCAAAGGGTGATTACACGACTTTGCCCCAGCTGTCATGCAGCCAGTTGTGTCAAATTTAGGAGGCCAGCCAGGGGTGGCATAATACATGCTGCAGCCCCTGGCAGCCCTGGGTACACCTATGCCCTGAGTTACAGGGTCTGATAAGGTGGCCCAGTACCAATTGGTAGATGCACCTAGGGTACATGTTGTAATTTAGAAAGAGAACAGCCAGGCTGTGGGTCTGATTGGCAGGCCCACAGCCAGAGAAAGTCGTAAACCAGTGAAACAAAAGCAAAAAATCTGGGTGATCATAGGATTGCAGACCCTACTCTCCTACATGACCCCCCCCCCAAACTTTGGGACAATAAGCTAACCTTGACCAGGTGAGTCTTCTTGTTCTAAGTGGAAATATCTGGAGAGCCCATCGGCATTGCCATGATCAGTACCAGGTCTATGTTCCACTGTAAAGTCCATCCCCTGTAGGGAAATGGACCACCTAAGCAGTTTGGGGTTTTCACCCTTCATCTGATTTAGCCACAAGAGGGGCTTATGGTCGGTCTGAATCTTGAAGTGAGTGCCAAACAAGTATGGCCTCAGCTTCTTCAGGGCCCAAACCACAGCAAAGGCCTCCCTCTCAATAGCTGACCAATTCTTCTCTCTGGGGGTCAGCCTTCTGCTTATAAAAGCAATGGGCTGATCCTGACCATCAAAATTCAGTTGAGAAAGAACAGCTCCCACACCCAACTCAGAAGCATCTGTTTGGACAATGAATGGTTTGGAGTAGTCTGGACTCTTAAGGATAGGTGCTGTGCACATGGCCTGCTTTAGGTCATCGAATGCTTTTTGACAGCCTGCTGTCCACTGAACCTTTTTTGGCATTTTCTTACTTGTCAGTTCATTTAATGGTGTCACAATTGAACCATAGTTCCTGACAAACTTTCTGTAGTATCCAGTCAGGCCCAAGAAAGCTCGAACCTGAGTCTGGGTGGTTGGAGGAGCCCAGTCCCTGATTGACTGTATTTTGCTCTCCAGTGGCTGAACCTGGCCTCCACCTACAAGGTGGCCCAGGTACACAACCTGTGTCTGCCCTATCTGGCACTTGGTGGCCTTGATAGTGAGGCCTGCTGCTTGCAGAGCCTCTAACACTTTCCTCAGGTGGACCAGGTGATCCTCCCAGGTGGAGCTAAAGACAGCAATATCATCTAGATATGCTGCACAGAAGTCATCCAGCCCAGTAAGGACTTGATTCACCAACCTTTGGAAGGTGGCAGGTGCATTTTTCAGACCAAAGGGCATTACCACAAATTGATAATGCCCACCAGGGGTTGAAAATGCTGTCTTGGGCTTGGCATCCTCAGCTAACCTGATTTGCCAATACCCAGCTGTTAAGTCAAATGTACTTAAGTAGTTGGCAGAAGCCAATCTATCTATAAGTTCATCTGCCCTTGGTATTGGATGGGCATCAGTCTTAGTGACTGCATTGAGACCCCTGTAGTCTACGCAAAACCTCATCTCTCTCTTACCATCTTGGGTGTGAGGCTTTGGCACTAGAACTACTGGACTAGCCCAAGGGCTATCTGAGGGTTCAATGACTCCCAACTCCAACATTTTCTGCACTTCAGTTTTTATGCAGTCTCTAACATGATCAGGCTGCCTGTAGATTTTACTCTTTACTGGCAGGCTGTCACCAGTGTCAACCTCATGGGTGCACCAATTGGTCTGACTGGGTGTCAGAGAGAACATATGTCTGAAAGACTGAAGAACCTGTTTACAGTCTTTCTGCTGATGCTCAGAGAGGCTGCCACAAAAGACAACACCATCTACTGACCCATCATCAGGATTCTGAGTGAGCAGGTCTGGGAGAGGGTCACTCTCTTCCTCCTGTCCCTCATCAAGCTCATGTCCTTCCTGTCGACATATGCTTTGAGCCTGTTGACATGGAGTACCCTGTGGGGACTCCTGGGAGTTCCAAGGTCCACCAGGTAGGTGACCTCTCCCTTTTGCTCAAGAATTGTGTGGGGCCCAGACCATTTGTCTTTGAGTGCTGCTGGGGCCACTGGCTCCAACACCCACACCTTCTGTCCAGGCTGGTAAACAGTCAGGACAGCCTTTTGGTCATGCCAAGCTTTTTGAAGTTCTTGACTGGCCTTAAGGTTTTCAGATGCCTTCTCCATATACTCAGCCATCCTGGAGCGGAGACCAAGTACATAGTCCACTATGTTGGTTGCAGGCTTTTTGAGAGGTCTCTCCCATCCTTCCTTCACCAAACACAGGGGGCCTCTCACAGGATGCCCATACAAAAGTTCAAAAGGGCTGTAGCCAACCCCCTTTTGTGGGACCTCTCTGTAAGCAAACAGAAGGCAGGGAATCAGGACATCCCATCTACGCCTGAGCTTTTCAGGTAGTCCATGAATCATCCCTTTTAGGGTCCTGTTGAACCTTTCAACAAGCCCATTGCATTGTGGGTGATAGGGTGTAGTGAATTTGTAATTGACACCACACTCCTTCCACATAGCAGTTAAGTAGCTTGACATGAAGTTTGCACCTCTGTCAGAGACAACCTCCTTAGGGAAGCCCACTCTGGAGAACACTCCAACTAGGGCCCTTGCCACCACAGGTGCTGTGGTGGTCCTAAGTGGAATAGCTTCAGGATACCTGGTGGCATGATCCACTACCACCAGTATAAACTTGTGCCCTGATGCTGTCTGGGGTTCCATTGGACCAACAATGTCAATCCCCACTCTTTCAAGGGGCACCCCCACCACAGGCATTGGTATAAGGGGGGCCTTTGTTGTGCCACCTGACTTACCACTGGCTTGGCAAGTGACACAGGAGCGACAAAACTCCTTGGTATCCTCATTCATGTGAGGCCAGTGAAAGTGTGAGACAAGCCTGTCCCAAGTCTTTGTCTGGCCTAAGTGACCTGCTAAGGGAATCTCATGGGCCAAGGTAAGTAGGAAACCTCTCTGAGACAAGGGTACAACCAGCCTCCTGGTCATGCCAGGCTTGGGGTCTCTTGACTCAGTGTACAGGAGTCCATCTTCCCAGTATACCTTGTGGGTACCTGTGGCGTTCCCAGCAGCCTCAGCAGCAGCCTGCTGTCTGAGGGGTTCAAGAGAAGGGCAGTCTAACTGGTCCTTCCCCAGGTCTTCCCTTGAGGGTCCCCCTGAACCCAAGAATTCAACTTGATCAAGTTCAAACTCTCTAGGCTCAGTTTCCCTCAATTCCTGTAGGTCAGCCTCCTCTGAGACTTGATCCACAACCTGGGGCAAGGGGGAAGGCACAGCCTTAACCCTACTGCTCTTTTTCTTGGAAGGTGTCTGGTCCATTGTTCCAGGATCCAGCACCTGTTCAGTGGGGCATTTCCTGGCCTGTGACCTGGTCACAGCAAACACATGTGCTGGCAAGCCTAACATTTCCAGGTGAGTCCTCTGCTCCACTTCTGACCATTGTGATGACTCCAAATCATTGCCCAACAAACAATCCACTGGGAGGTCTGAACTAACTACAACCTTCTTTTGGCCAGTTACCCCTCCCCAGGAGAAAGCTACAATTGCCATACTGTGATTGGTAGTGACATTGCTTGCATTGGTCACCAGGAATTCTGTATCTGGCATGATCTGTTCAGGGTCCACAAAGCTAGGTGTCACCATTGTGACACTGGCACAAGTGTCCCTATAGGCCTGAGCCATTTTTCCATTAATGAAAGGTGTCTGTCTGTATGTGCCCAAAGTATTGGGACTGATGTCAGGGGACATATCCATATCCCCTGTACTGACAAGGACAGCCTGAGTAAGGGTGCCAACTAAGTTGTCACTCCCCTCAGAACCCAGGGTTAACCCTACTAAACCCTTGGGAGGTGCACTACCACTGCTGGCTGTACTAGGGGGCACAGGTGCCTTAGGGGCTGCAGTGGCAGGAGTCTGCCCTCCTCCTTTCTTGGTGCACTCACTAAACCAGTGAGTTTTACTTTTACAGTATTGGCACCACCTTTTAGATTGGCCTTCTTTCTTCTTTTGGGGAGCCTGACCCCCACCCTCTTTGGGTTGTTGGGGACCTGTCGAAGACTTCTGGTCATTTTGTTCCCCCTTAGAATCTTTACCCTTCTGGTCTGCTTTCTTCTGACCACCTTGATTCTGGCCCTGGTTCTGTTTAACTCTTGTTCTAACCCATCTGTCTGCCTTCTTTCCCAATTCTTGGGGAGAGGTCAGATCTGAGTCAACAAGATGCTGATGCAACAACTGGTTCTGACAATTGTTTAAAATTTGTTCTCTCATCATCAAATTGTACAATCCTTTATAATCAGTAACCTTACTGCCCAGCAACCAGCCCTCAAAAGCCTTAGTGGCACAATCTACAAAGTCAGCCCAATCTTGAGACTGAGTTTTCTGGGTATCCCTGAACAGCACCCTGTACTGTTCAGTGGTTAGGCCAAACCCATCAACCAGTGCATTTTTCAAGACTTGGTAATCATTAGCATCCTCTACCCTTGTGGTGAGGAGCTTGTCTCTTCCTTTACCTTCAAAGGAGAGCCACAAGATAGCTGCCCACTGACTTGGGGGAACACCTTGCACAGTGCAGGCCCTCTCCAAAGCAGTAATCCATTTGTGGATGTCATCCCCTTGTTTAAAGGGGGGCACTATCTTACCAAGGTGTTTTGTATCAAAACTCCTTTCCCTATTGCTAGGTACAATGCTGCCACCAGTGGGGACTGCCCCACTCAACTGTTGCTCTCTAGCAAAGGCAAGCCTTTCTTTGGCCAGGGCAAGTTCTTCCCTTTCAATCCTCAGATTGGCTGCCTTTTCCTTAGCTACATACATTCTCCTCTGGGGAGATGTCATTCCCCTCTGAGAGGAACGTTGAGAGCCATTGGTATGAAGGGATCTGCCAGAGTCTCTGGATAGAGACCTAGCTCGTCCATTCCCAATGTTAAGCTGACCTGAGAGGGGCCCCAGGGCTCCCCTAGAATCCATCTCATGTCTGCTTAAGTTGGTCCTGGTTAGTCTACCGACTTCTACCTGTCCCTGATCTGCCTCACCCCCAGACACCAAGTCATCATCCTCATCATCAGCATCATCTGCTTCCTGAAGGGGATGGTCCTGGTTATCAAAGGGTCCCTGTAGGGAGGGCATATTGCCTTCTGAAGTAGAAGGGCCTGGGTTACCAGCCCTCCTTGCATCATAAGTCTCTAAGAGACCAATCAGAAAAGCAGTTGTGGGGTTAGACCCCTGCTTAATCTTCCTAGAGGTACATACTTGTCGTAACTCATGGAAGCTAAGCACAGTATATCTTGAAGGGATGACCTGTGGAGGGTCAACTGACACAAGGGGAGACTCAGTGTTTCCTCCTTTGTCCGACATACTGTTTCTAGTGTGGTGTAAGTGATGCACCTACCTACACTATGTGTTACCTACTGATCCCTTGCTAGAGTTGCAGCCAAGGTGTGCTAAGCCTTGAGGAGCTACAACAGCTGGTTCAGTAGAACTCAGAGTATTCTAAGCTTTAGTTATATGTACCTAACAGTACTTTATGTGATCTTTCAACAAGATATTCTTAGGATACGTGTGGTAAAACAACAGCAAGCTCAAATCCCAACCACTGCTCACCAATGTGAGAAGGTGGCCTGATATGCAGTGCTCACTATTCTAGTGAACACTATGTATCAGTCCAGCAACCCTTATTGATGATTGGTTGTAAGTCAACCTTATAGACCAGCTATCCTAGTAGCATGGATACGAGCAGTCTAAGGCTAAAGACTCGAGAGGGCGTGTTAAGCCAGCTGTTTACCACACATATACCCCTTGAACACCAAGTGAAAGGACACCACACAAGTGTTATGAAAATAAACAGTTATTTATTAAAGATCACAACAGCCCTGTACTCTTTATGAGGACAGGGTACTAAGCACAAACCAAAACTCTTACAAAAATACTTAAGTTAGCACAGTATATACAAATGCCCGAGGGGCACGGAAAACCATATACTCTGAAAGTGGAATGTGAAATTCCTAGCAGGTAAGTACAGTACTAATAGCTTTTGGAATCGCTAGGACTTGACTAGGGAATCGTTAGATTACTTCTAGGAGGCCTAGGGGACTCGGGTGCAGTGTGTGCACTCTCACGCGAGATGCGGACAAAAGTCTATGGTAGCTAGGAATTAGAAAGTTAGTGTTCTCGGGCGAACCTGACCTGGTAGGGAGAAAACGAAAGTAGATTCTGACCCTTGGATAGTGAGGCTATGCTGGGGCACCGAAATGCCGAAGTTACCTAGCCCAGGGGCTGCAGCTGCATAGGTCTGAAAAGACGTCGGGAATCCTCGTAGACGGACCAGGAGCCGGAAGAAAAGATGCTGGCCGGTGACCAGTGGAGAAAGTTCAGTTGGATCCAAGCCTGGATCTCGAAGATAGATGACACCTGAAAGCAGAGGGGACCAAGTTCGAGACTACTAGCCAGTAGTTAGTGGGCACCAGGAGGGCACCGGATGGTAGCCACCTCGACAAGGTAAGTGGGTGACGCTGGAGCTCGAAGATCTCACGGACCAGGAGGCGTTGTCGGCGACCAGGATGGAGGATTGAGCTGTCCCACGAAGATAGAAGCTGTCGGCGTCGCTGGACCCAGGATTGGGCAACAAAGCCTTGGCAAATTCAAGCCCACGCGGTGGACTTAAAATGGCGTCTGGAGTGGACCAGGAGGGTCCGGGGTGCCTCTCTTCAAGAAGGAAGCAAGGGCCAGTCTGGAGCAACCAGACCAGCAGTCGTGAAGTCGTCGGGCGTCGTTCAGAAGGCCACAAGCCAGCCGGCTAGTAGCCAAACAACGCGGTGCACAGCAAACAGCAGAAGGGCCCCACGCAGATCGTGGAGATGCAGGGAGGCTGACCTTGGGTGCTGGAGCTGCGCAGGGTCGGGGCTTCTCGGACCCCAAAGCACTCACCAGTGGAAGGCACGGTGGGCTTGCAGTAAAGATGTCGTGCAGTCTTGGCGATCGTCGGTCCCTCGAGGTCTCGTCGCACTCACGGTTCTCAGCTTGGCTGTAGAGGTGAGTAGAGGTCAGAGGTGCCAGGGAAGCCGGGTCTCGTCGAGCTGGGTCGTCGGATTCGTGGTGAAGGACTTGCAGCAGACCGCAGTGTTCTTTAGGATGGTGCCCGCTTGATGCAGGGTGACTACTCCTTAGCCACAAGGGAGAATCTTGAAGAAGAAATCGTGAAGTCCTTTCGAAGAAAGTGGTATCTTGATTCCAAAGATGATCTAATTTGAGCAGGGGGCCCGCTCCTATCTTTATACTAAAAAAGGGGGCTGACCCGGTGACTAGGTCCTGCCTATGGGTGGGACCAAGAGGGGGGTGGTTACACCCCTCTCCCCTGCCGGACTTCCCCAGGCCAGGGGCTGGTGTGCCCCTGGAACTGGTTCTGACTGGCCTATGCGTAGTGAGCACCGGGGTGCCACTCAGCAGTCACCTTCCTGAAAAGCCCTGCCTACCCAGGATACACAAAACCATGTCTGGGACGGTGCTAGCACCGCCCCGGACAGGAAACCCTTTGTCCAGGCCTCCCTCGCTGGAAGGACTCCCAGCAGCAGGAGGTCAGACTCGTGTCTGTGGTGGCAGCATCCATTTTGTGGAGCTGAGGCTTCAGTTAACTTTAACCGGGGTTCACAGTTACATACATGTCGTGTCCCTCTAGAAGGGTGGAATGCTAACCCCGTCGCCAGAATTGGCGAGGGGTTAGTATTCCAATTCGTATGACACCTTACTCGACATGTTTTGATAAAGCAATACCAAAGATAGCATTTAACCGCGAGGATTATAATGCACTTAAGAGTATATGGTATGCGATATCATGGAACAGCTATTAGGACTTGATTCCGCAAGCTGCAGACAGGCTCAGCTCATGCCAGAGCACCATCTCACACGATTCCAAGCACTCTGCCTTCAGGATTGTCAAGGCCTGCCATGGGAGTGACTGATAGGAATCTGTGTGTCCATTTTAGGGTTAGGTATAGGTATACTACACCTACAGCAAAGGGTGATTACACGACTTTGCCCCAGCTGTCATGCAGCCAGTTGTGTCAAATTTAGGAGGCCAGCCAGGGGTGGCATAATACATGCTGCAGCCCCTGGCAGCCCTGGGTACACCTATGCCCTGAGTTACAGGGTCTGATAAGGTGGCCCAGTACCAATTGGTAGATGCACCTAGGGTACATGTTGTAATTTAGAAAGAGAACAGCCAGGCTGTGGGTCTGATTGGCAGGCCCACAGCCAGAGAAAGTCGTAAACCAGTGAAACAAAAGCAAAAAATCTGGGTGATCATAGGATTGCAGACCCTACTCTCCTACAGTCACCACTGTGCCAACTGGGTGTTCCTCGCTGCTGCGGCCCGCTCTCTTTCGAGGCCGCTGAGACCAACAGGAACGGGCACCACTGTGCCCAATATGAGGCCTCACTCCCTGGGGTCTCCCTCTGGTGCAACTGACAACAGAAATACTGGCCAGACTCAGCCCTTGCTGGCAGAGAGAAGACATGGCTAACCAGGAGCCTACATGGTAGGCTCACGTTTAAAATAAAGACCATTGCGGGGTGGGCACCGGCTTACACCATCAAAATGCGGGATGGGCTCGTGCCAGGAAGCACAATGCAGGGTGGGCACCCGCTGTTTAGATATGCAAAAACTCACGGAGCCGCAAAACAGCGGGTGGGCTATTGCTGAAACCTGGCAGAAATGATGGTGGGCACCCGCCTCCCAAATATGCAAAAAGCGGGGTGGGCTCCCGCTCCTTCCAGAGCAGTCCAGGGGAGTCCCCACCCCAGGATTCTCCGTGCAGGCACCTTGCAGCAAAGCGCTGTAAGCCACGAAAGGCTCCTCTGTTTGCCAATAAAGTCAGAGAGCCCACGAGCCGCTATATTTCTAAAAAGGTCCAAGGGTCACAGCTGGGCCCAGGGAGGCCAGGACACAGTGCCCTCCAGCAAGGAGGCAAGCC
Source organism: Lissotriton vulgaris (assembly GCF_964263255.1). Classification (NCBI taxonomy): domain Eukaryota; kingdom Metazoa; phylum Chordata; class Amphibia; order Caudata; family Salamandridae; genus Lissotriton; species Lissotriton vulgaris. Next base: position 1,095,310,275 of record NC_141689.1, on the reverse strand, counting down.
CTCATGGCGGTTCTTCCTGGGTCTCCAGCAGCAGCAAGCCCCAGCAAGTACAGGAACAGCAGTACAACATGGGTTCACAGCCCCTACATTTATACTAACATTTCCTTTATCTTCAGTGCAGGGCTTTGGGGGAACCAGAAGCAATTGGTTCAGGGGGGAATTTGAACACTTTGTTTACAAGGCTTCTCTTCCCCTTTGTCAGGTGGGGGCTCATCATCAGACATCCCACAGGAGGTGGAGCCAGCATTGTACAGGCTAGGCACAGACCTATTCAGGGACCAGGCACTACTCCTCCCAGTACCCCAAATGCAGATGTCCCTTTCAGCCTAGTGCTGACTCACCCTGCCCCTCCTGGAGCCACACACACATCACCAGCCCCTGTCACTCAAAAGCCAGACATGCAATTCACATCAGGCAGGCAGACATATAGCACACAGAAATCCCAACTTCTAAAAGTGGCATTTCAAGAACAGTTATAATAAATCTGGGCACACCATTGTGTAACATTTATTATCACTATTCCAAATATACCAAACTTGACCATGCTGCTGCTCTCATATCAGTAATACTTATCAGAGAATACCCATTGCATTCCTAAGGGAGAGGGCAGCCCCACAGTAGTGTGAAACCAAGGTGGCTGTTTGTCACTACCAGCACATGTCTCTCACTTAAGGTACATGTCCTATCTCAAACCTACAATGCACCCTGCTCATAAGGCTAGCTATGGCTTACCTTAGGGGTGACTGTCAATCAATCAATCATGGACATTTGTATAGTGCGCTACTCACCCGTAAGGGTCTCAAGGCGCTGGGGGGAGGCGTCCGCTACTGCTCGAAGAGCCAGGTCTTGAGGAGCTTCCTGAATGAAAGGTGATCCTGGGTCAGTCGAAGGTGGATGGGGAGGGAGTTCCATGTCTTGGCCGCCAGGTAGGAGAAGGATCTTCCCCCGACGATGGCTTTGCGGATGCGTGGTACGGCGGCGAGGGCGAGGCTGGTCGATCGTAGCTGGCGGGTGGGTGCGTAGAAGGTCAGGCGTTTGTTGAGGTACTTGGGGCCCAGGTCGTGGAGGGCCTTGTGTGCGTGGGTGAGGAGCCTGAATGTGATCCTCTTGCTGACGGGGAGCCAGTGCAGGTCTCTCAGGTGGCCGGAGGTGTGGCTGTGTCGGGGGACGTCCAGGACGAATCGTGCGGAGGCATTCTGGATGCGCTGGATTCTTTTCTGAAGTTTGGCTGTGGTTCCGGCGTAGAAGGTGTTTCCTTAGTCCAGTCGGCTGGTGACGAGTGCCTGGGTAACCGTCTTCCTGGTTTCGGTGGGGATCCATCAGAAGATCTTACGGAGCATGCGCAGGGTGTTGAAGCATGATGATGATACGGCGTTGACTTGTCTGGTCATCGAGAGGGAGGAGTCCAAGATGAACCCAGGTTGCGTGCATGGTCCGTTGGCTTGGGAGTGGTGCCCAGGGCAGGGGGCCACCAGGAGTCGTCCAAGGCGGAGGGCGATGATCCCAGGATGAGGACTTCCGTCTTGTCTGAGTTCAGTTTCAGGCAGCTGTTCTTCATCCACTCGGCGACGTCTTTCATCCCTTTGTGTAGGCTGTTTCTGGCGGTGGCGGGGTCGTTGGTGAGGGATAGGATCAGCTGGGTGTCGTCGGCGTAGGAGATGATGTTGAGGTTGTGTTTGCGTGCGGTGGCTGCGAGAGGGCTCATGTAGACGTTGAAGAGGGTTGGGCTGAGTGATGATCCTTGTGATACGCAGCAGATGACTTCGGTGGCCTTGGATCTGAACGGGGGAGGCAGACTCTCTGGGTTCTTCCGGCGAGGAACGGGATGATCCACTCTAGTGCTTTCTCTTGGACTCCGATGTTGCTGAGGCGCTGCACTAGGGTGCGGTGGCAGACAGTGTTGAATGCTGCAGAGAGGTCTAGGAGGATGAGGGCCGCTGTTTCCCCGTTATCGAGCAGGGATCATGCTGACGTCAGTGGCTGCGATGAGGGCGGTCTTGGTGCTGTGGTTGGCTTGGAAACCGGACTGCGAGGGGTCAAGGGATCCGTTTGTCTCGAGGAAGGCGGCAAGCTGTCTGTTGACGGTCTTCTCAATGACTTTGGCAGGAAAAGGGAGGAGCGAGATGGGGCGGTAGTTCTTGAGGTCGGTGGGGTCTGCAGTTGGTTTCTTCAGGAGGGCGCTGAGCTCGGCGTGCTTCCAGGTCTCCGGGAAGGTGGCGGTGTTGAAGGAGGTGTTGATGACGTCCCCGGAGTTGGGGTGCGATGATGGAGTCGGCCTTGTTGAAGACATGGTGGGGGCAGGGGTCGGTTGATGATCCGGAGTGGATGGTGTTCATCGTGCGGGTGGTGTCTTCGGTGCTGATCGGGGTCCAGGAGCAGAGGGTGGTGGTGGGGGCGTTGGTTCGGTGCGTGTTAGATGCGCTGAAGCTGTTGTGTGTATCGGTGATCTTGCGGTGGAAGAACCCGGCGAGTGAGTTGCAGAGGTCTTGTGAGGGGATGATGTTGTTGTTTCCGGCGCTGGGGTTGGAGAACTCTTTGACGATGCTGAAGAGTTCCTTGCTGTTGTGGGTGTTGTTGTCCAGTCGTTCTGTGAATGCTGTCTTCTTGGTGGTGCGGATCAGCTGGTGGTATTTGCAGTTGGTATGGTTGAGGGCAGTCATGTTGTCTGTGGTCTGCTCGTGGCGCCAGGCTTTCTCGAGGGTGCGGCAGTTCTTCTTGTAGTTCTTGAGTTCATCGGTGAACCAGGAGGCTTTCTTGCTGCCGGGCCTGCTGGGAGGGTTCTTCAGTGGTGCGAGGTCATTTGCGCAGTTGGTGAGCCACTGTGTAAGGTTGCTGGCTGCTTCGTTGGGGTTTGTTGTGCTGGCGGGAGGGTTCTGGTGGAGGGAGGTGGTGAGCTGCTCGGTGGTTATCTTGCTCCAGTTTCTGCGAGGAATCTGTTGGGGGTGGTGGTGGGTCGTTGTTCTTCTGAAGCTGAAATGGATGCAGCTGTGGTCAGTCCAGTGGAGTCTGGTGGAGTGGCTGAAGGAGATGTGCTTGCTGGAGGAGAAGACGGGGTCAAGCGTGTGGCCGGCGTAGTGGGTGGGGGTGTTTGTAGGAGAGTAGGGTCTGCAATCCTATGATCACCCAGATTTTTTGCTTTTGTTTCACTGGTTTACGACTTTCTCTGGCTGTGGGCCTGCTAATCAGACCCACAGCCTGGCTGTTCTCTTTCTAAATTACGATATGTACCCTAGGTGCATTTACCAATTGGTACTGGGCCACCTTATCAGACCCCGTAACGCAGGGCATAGGTGTACCCAGGGCCGCCAGGGGCTGCAGCATGTATTATGCCACCCCTGGCTGGCCTCCTAAATTTGACACAACTGGCTGCATGACAGCTGGGGCGAAGTCGTGTAATCACACTTTGCTTTAGGTATAGTAGCTCTATATCTAACCATACAATGGACACCCGAGTTCCTATCAGTCACTCCTATGGCAGGCCTTAACAATCCTGAAGGCAGAGTGCGTGGGCTCGTGTGAGCTAGGTTCAGGCCCGAGCCGAGCCCGGTTGCAGCTTGCGGAATCAAGACCCAATAGCTGTTCCATGATAACGCGTACCATATCGGTAACTCCGGTGTCGCGCTATCAAGGCATGTCGAGTAAGGTGTCATACGAATCGGGGTGCTCCCCTCTCACCAATTCTGGCGATGAGGTTAGCATCCCACCCTTCTAGAGGGACACGACATGTACGTAACTGTGAACCCCGGTTAAAGTTAACTGAAGCCTCAGCTCCACAAAGTGGATGCTGCCACCACAGACACGAGTCTGACCTCCTGCTGCTGGGAGTCCTTCCAGCGAGGAGCACTTGGACAAAGGGTTTCCTGTCGAGGGCGGTGTTCGCACCGTCCCAGACAGGGTTTGTGTATTCTGGGTAGGTAGGGCTTTGGCGAGAAGGTGACTGCGGAGTGGCACCCCGGTGCTCACTGCGCATCTGCCGGTTAGAACCAGTTCCAGGGGCGACAGCCCTGGCCTGGGGAAAGCCCGGCAGGGGAGAGGGGTGTAACTACCCCCCTTCCTGGTCCCACCCTTAGGGCAGGACCTAGTCATGTACCCACCCCTTTCTTTAGAATAAAGACCGGAGCGGGGACCCTTCCAAATTAGATCATCTTTGATTCAAGAACTACTTTCTACGAAAGGACATTCAAGACTCTTCTCAAGATTTCTCCCTTGTGACTAAGGAGTAGTCACCCTGCATCAGCGGGCACCAACTAAGAACTCTGCGGTTTGCTGTAAGTCCTTCCTCAAGGAATCCGACGGCCCAGCTCGACGAGAACCGGCTTCCCTGGCACCTCTGACCTCTACCCACGTCATCAGCTGAGCTGTGATCTGTGGGTGCGACGAGACCTCGAGGGACCGGCCATCATCAGAACCTGCACGCTCTTAAAAACCAGCACGACCATCGAGGTAACTCTCTGGTGAGTGCTCTGGGGTCCGAGAAGCCCCGACCCTGAGCCGCTCCAGCACCGAAGTACAGTCTCCCAGCATCTCCACGATCTGCGTGGGGCCCTCCTGCTCGCTGCTCAGCCTGTTGTCTGGTCACTAGCCGCTGGCTTGTGCCCTTCTGTGACGACATCCGAGAATCATCACTGCTGGTCTGGTTGCTCCAGACTGGCCCTTGCTTCCATCTTTGCGAGAAGCACCCCGGACCCTCCTGGTCCACTCAAGACGCCATCTTAGGCCCACCACGTGGCCCTGAGATCTGCCAAGGCTTGTTGCCCCATCCTGGGCCCAGCGACGCCGACAGCATCATCCTTCGTGGGACAGCTCGCACCTCCACCGTGGTTGCCGACAACGCCTCCTGGTCCGTGAGACTGCAGAGCCTAGCGTCGCCCACTCACCTGGTCGAGGTGACGGCCAACCGGTGCCTTCCTGGTACCCTCTGACTACTGGCTAGTAGTACGAACTTGGTCCCCTCTGCTTTCAGGTTTCATCAATCTCCGATCCAGGCTTGGATCTCTACGAACTATTCAGCACTGGTCGCCGGCCAGCAACTCCTTTCTTCCGGCTCCTGGCTCGTCAGCGAAGACCCCGACGCCTGTAAGACTTGTGCAGCCGCAGCCCTCGTGGCTAGGTAACTCGGCATTTCGGTGCCTGCATAGCCTCCTTACTCTAGGGTCCCGAGTCCCTCGCTTCCGACTTGCCTTATCGGGTCCGCCCGAGACCTTAACCTTTCCGTGTCCTCGGACACTTGTTTTTATTGTGCACTTGAAGTATTTGCTAAAGAGATTTGGTTTGTGCTTAGTACCCTGTCCTCATAAAGAGTACAGGGCTGTTGTGATTCTTAATAAATACTGTTTATTTTCATAACACTTGTGTGGTGTCCTTTCACTGGGTGTTCAAGGGGTACATGTGTGGTAAACAGCTGGCTTAACGCGCCCTCTCGAGTCTTTAGCCTTAGACTGCTCGTATCCACGCTACTAGGATAGCTGGTCTATAGGTTGACTTACAACCAAACACCATAAGGGACGTTGGAACGATACATAGCGGTCGCTAGAATAGCGAACGTTGCATATCGGGCCAACTTCTCACATTGGTGAGCAGCGGTTGGGATTTGAGCTTGCTGTTGTTTTGCCACACGTATCCTAAGAATATCTTGTTGAAAGATCGCACAAGTACTGTTAGTACATATAACTAAAAGCTTAGAATACTCTGAGTTCTACTGAACCAGCTGTTGTAGCTCCTCAAGGCTTAGCACACCTTGGCTACAACTCTTAGCAAGGGTACAGTAGGTAAACACGTAGTGTAGGTAGGTGCATCACTTACACCACACTAGAAGCAGTATGTCGGACAAAGGAGGAAACTCTGGGTCTCCCCTTGTGTCAGTTGACCCTCCACAGGTCATCCCTTCAGGATATACTGTGCTGAGCTTCAAGGAGTTAAGACGACTGTGTCACTCCAGGAAGATTCAGCAGGGGTCTAACCCCACAACGTCCTTTCTGATTGGTCTCTTGGAGACTTATGATGCCAGAAGAGCTGAGAAACTTCGTAGCTCTTCTAATCCAGAAGGAGACATGCCTCCCCTCGAGGGAACCCGAGACGATCCTGACCTCATCCACCTCGCAACTGAGAACGAAGATGTGGAGGAGGATGAGGATGAGGATCTCTCTGGGGATGAGGCAGATAAGGGACAGGTAGAAGTCGTCAGACTAAGCAGGTCCAACTTAAGCAAACATGATAGCGGTACTGGGGGACCCCTGGGGCCACTATCAGGTCAGCTTAACATTGGGAATGGACGAGCCTGATCTCTGTCAAGAGACTCTGGCAGATCCCTTCAAACCAATGGCTCTCACAACTCTTCTCAAAGAGGGATGACGTCCCCTCAGAGGAGAGTGTACGAAGCTAAGGAAAGGGCAGCTAATCTGAGGATCGAAAGGGAAGAACTTGCCCTGGCCAAAGAGAGGCTTGCCTTTGCTAGAGAGCAACAGTTAAGTGGGGCAGTCCCCACTGGTGGCAGCAATGTACCTAGTAATAGGGAAAAGAGTTTCGATACGAAACACCTTGGTAAGATAGTGCCCCCCTTTAAACAAGGGGACGACATCCACAAATGGATTACTGCTTTGGAGAGGGCCTGCACTGTGCAGGGTGTTCCCCAGAGTCAGTGGGCAGCTATCTTGTGGCTCTCCTTTGAAGGTAAAGGAAGAGACAAGCTCCTCACCACAAGGGTGGAGGATGCTAACAATTACCAAATCTTGAAAAATACACTCGTTGAAGGGTTCGGCCTAACCACTGAGCAGTACAGGGTGCTGTTCAGGGATACCCAGAAAACGCAGTCTCAAGATTGGTCTGATTTTGTCGATTGTGCCACTAAGGCTTTTGAGGGCTGGTTGCTGGGCAGTAAGGTTACTGATTATCAAGGATTGTATAATTTGATGATGAGAGAACAAATTTTAAACAATTGTCAGAACCAGTTGTTGCATCAGCATCTTGTCGACTCGGATCTGACCTCTCCCCAAGAATTGGGAAAGAAGGCAGACAGATGGGTTCGTACAAGAGTTAAACAGAACCAGGGCCAGAATCAAGGTGGTCAGAGGAAAGCAGACCAGAAGGGTAAAGATTCTAAAGGGGAACAAAATGACCAGAAGTCTTCGACAGGTCCCCAACAACCCAAAGAGGGTGGGGGTCAGGCTCCCCAAAAGAAGAAAGAAGGCCACTCCAAAAGATGGTGCCAGTACTGTAAAAGTAAATCTCACTGGTTTAGTGAGTGCACCAAGAAAGGAGGAGGGCAGACTCCTGCCACTGCAGCCCCTAAGGCACCTGTGCCCCCTAGTACAGTCAGCAGTGGTAGTGCGCCTCCCAAGGGTTTAGTAGGGTTAACCCTGGGTTCTGAGGGGCGTGACAACTTAGTTGGCACACTCACTCAGGCTGTCCTTGTCAGTACAGGGGACGCGGACGTATCCCCTGACGTAAGCCCCAATACTTTGGGCAAATACCGACAGACGCCTTTCATAAATGGAAAGATGGTCAGGCCTATAGGGACACTTGTGCCAGCGTCACCATGGTGACGCCTAACTTTGTGGACCCTGGACAGATCATGCCAGGTACAGAATTCCTGGTGACCAATGCAAGCAATGTCACTACCAATCACAGTATGGCAATTGTAGCTTTCTCCTGGGGAGGGGTAACTGGCCAAAAGAAGGTTGTAGTTAGTCCAGACCTCCCAGTGGATTGTTTGTTGGGCAATGATTTGGTGTCGTCACAATGGTCAGAAGTGGAGCACCGGACTCACATGGAAATGTTAGGTTTGCCAGCACATGTGTTCGCTGTGACTAGGTCACAGGTCAGGAAATGCCCCACTGAACAGGTGCTGGATCCTGGAACAACGGACCAGACACCTCCCAAGAAAAAGAGCAGTAGGGTTAAGGCTGCGCCTTCCCCCTTGCCCCAGGTCGAGGATCAAGTCTCAGAGGAGGCTGACCTACAGGAATTGAGGGAAACTGAGCCTAGGGAATTCGAACTTGATCAAGTTGAATTCTTGGGTTCGGGGGGACCCTCAAGGGAAGACCTGGGGAAGGACCAGTTAGACTGCCCTTCTCTTGAACCCCTCAGACAGCAGGCTGCTGCTGAGGCTGCTGGGAACGCCACAGGTACCCACAAGGTATACTGGGAAGATGGACTCCTGTACACTGAATCAAGAGACCCCAAGCCTGGCATGACCAGGAGGCTGGTTGTACCCTTGTCTCAGCGTGGTTTTGAGGTAATATAAAATTTTATGGTCAAGTTGTGTTCCCTAGCGAGTACCCCACCGACTCCATGTACGAGTTAAAGTGCATGTAACTTCCCTCCTGTGTCAGCTATGAAGACGCAAATACATTTGCGTCCAACGTTAACATGTCCTCTTTCAGATCCACCATGAATGGGTCGAATGGTCCGTTCCTAAGTATGCTATGCCAACGTCTTTTTGTAGTATACTCCTATGTTTCCCAGCTCTGGCTGAAGTAGGCCCTGAATCTCTGCCACCGAGCCTCTTTTCTGGCTTCTGACTCCGAGAAATCTCTGCCCAGGCAGCCCCTGTACTCGTGAACTCTGACTTACTTTCAGCGCGGCCCCTCGCGCTCGGCTCAGCCTGCTGCCTGCCAAGATTGACTACAACCTTCGAGTTATCTGTTTCCCTCCCCGAAAATACATTCCAGCCTGCTAGCTTCAGTAAACATCCTTCCTCAGCTACAGGGCAAAGGGCCGACCTGTCTCTGTGCAAGTAATTCATAGCTTCGTTGCCATGCTTCCATGGAAGGCCCCATGCCCCCACGTTTCTCATACAGACACCCAGGCGCTTATACACGCACTCACAGCAAGTATAGAATAGCTTCTGCTCTAGAGACCTTTCTGCCCGGATAGCTTAGTTCCTAAACATCAGATATCAGATATGATAGAAGCACAAGTTGATCTGACATGCCAGACTTTTGTCTCGTTCCGTCAGTGTAAATGTCAAATCCCCTGCACCCCTCCAATTACACGTCATGCAGCTGCGCGCGCATCCAAGCTTCCGATTTCGGCTGACATTGCAACAATTTCTGTTAGTGCCACCCCTTTGTGACACCCATCAGTGACGATTACCCGAACACACCTCTAGTTCACGCCTCTTGATTACGCGCATATACCACGTGTAAACTGTTATCTTGTTTTCTCTCAGCTGTTACGCCTCCTATACTATTCTCAATGATGTACAATAAGTATATAAGCTATGTACTGTTAATAAAATGTTAGCGCGCTCTATCCCTTCTGACATCCCGTGTGGTGGTCAGAACATGATATCTTGGCCATGACCATTCCTTTTTAAGGAATAAAACCCTTAGAACTCTAACACCACGGACTCTGTCTTCTTTCATCCGAACTGAGTTATTATTGATTAAGTACTTACCTGCATAGAAATTAAGAGAGTAAATTAATTATTTACGTCATTTTGGCGCCCGAACAGGGACCCCTCCCCCACCTCACGCGCCGGTTGGTGCGTTGCAACCTGTGTCCCCTGCCGTCAGTTAGCCGGAACATACGCGTATCGGCAGGATTTCCTGCATCTCCCTCTGACCCACGGAGGTGACGAAGACTGCGATCAGTGCCCAGACGAGGCGGTGAGGAGTGCGGAGGATCCCGACCAGAGCCTAGCCGAAAGAAGCAAGGTCCGAGGTGTCAAGAGGCCCACCAGGTTTTCCGAAGTTTTCCGAAGTTTTCTGAAGTTTTCCGAAGTTTTCCGAAGTTTTCCGAGGCCTTCTGTTTCCGTGCTTCCCGGTGAGTACCGTTGCTGGGTCGTATCTAGACGGGTTTGGGTACGCAAGTCCGGTCTGCACTGTTTTTAGGCAGTGTATCTGTACTGTTTAGCAGTATATCTAGTATATCTAGTATTCCGAAGTTCTGAATTTTTGCACTGTTATACCAGTGTTTCTGTACTGTTGAGCAGTACTTCCAATTTAGTGGGGTAGTCATCTATGTTTCAAATGTTTTTTTGTGATTAATGTCGTGGCATGAATGTGATTGTTTTTGTTGTACATTATTGTGTCTCCTTGTATGAATAGTTACATTCAGAATCAAGAATTGCGTATTTTAGTATCAAATAGGTACAATGCCGTTTTTCAACAAGTTAAAGCAGATAGGAACTAGGAAAGGGATGTTAGAGGAAGAAATTCCGATCCCCCCTAGGGACACTCCAGGTAATTTCATGTATAACAAACATGGCATAGACGCCATATTGTATCTAGAGTTATGGACCGATTATACCAAGCACCTAGAGGAAAGATACCGATGGCCAGTTAACGGAACATGGGATGCCGAGTGCATCATAAAGGTAGAAGAGGCATTACGGAAAAAGAAAGCCAGACAATCTCAGAAAGACGCCATAGAATTTTGGCGTAAGGAATCACATAAACGTGCTGAAAGAGCACTTCGTAGAGAAGACAGACTTAAAGAATCAGAAAAGGCTCAAGAAAACGAATTAGTTATTGAAGGAATTCGAGTAAAATCAGAACAAATAGATTGCATCCGAAATAATCAAGTGAACAACATGTATCTTTTGGCCGAGGGTACACCTGACGCCATTTCAGAAATACCGAAAAATTTGCCGCCACCATTAGTTCCAACTAAAGTAATGCACAAGACTACTAAAGACATATTCCTAAATTCATACTTAGAGGATGTAGCACCAGCTTACACCAATCTGCCTGTCCGTGCCCTGCCTACCGACAGGGACGGGGGCGGGACCCCGGCCCCAGATCATGCCTCGCCAGTCCCACAACAAACCTCTCCTGTTCCGCCAGCTCCACCACTTCCTGTACTCAAAACTGACTTACCGAAACAAGGCCTACCTGATCACACTAAACGGAAAATTCAGGTTCAGATACAGACTCCACAAATAGGTAATGATCAAGCATCCGCTTCAGGGGGTGCGACCGCGGGTTTTCAAACCCCTCCATTAGCTCGCAGACTCAGTATCAGGGACATGCAGAGTCCACTCGCTCACAGGTCTCCCCGTTATGAAGCTTTTAGAGAAAACATGTCCGTTTGTAGATATGATCCAGTACCTGGTAGAGAAGATCTAATGATCCTGGCATCACTACGGTTAAGATCAGCTGCCGACAGCTTGTTATGTTATGTAGGAATGAAGGAGCGTCTAGACAGAATATATGAGTTTGTCCAGACAGGGAAAGACCCTGACAGTATTAAGGATGCCATGGAGAAACAGAAAGTTGGCATACAAGCGCTGATACTACGATTTTTCATAAATTGTCTAATAAGAGAACGAGACAGGCCCGGAACAGATCAGAGTGAATTAGACGCATTGAATAAGTGGGGTCAAAATATAGCTGATGGAAGACATGACAGACAGAATTGCATAGACGCTATGTACAAGAAAATTAGGAAAGCAGTGATAGCAGTACACCAGAAAGAGAAAGACGAGGCTCCCTCTGAAGAGGAAGAAGAACAGGAAGAATCCGAAAGAAATGTAGGAACGATAGCATATGTAGGTAAGGGAACTTACCTTAGGAAGGGTATCCGTCCAGAAAGCAAGAGAGTTTTCTTCTCTGCCTTAACAAATCCAAATTCTGCCGAACACCAGTTTCAGGAAACTGATAAAAGACTTCGAGATCGAGTTGGGTACCATGTACTCAATTCTATGGATGAACAAGAACTAGCCCGATCAGCTGTATCATGGGCCGAAAATGCAGACATATATAATGATGACACAGTGGCGCAGACATTTCTGAACCTCTCCCCAGACGAACAGAAATTAGCAGGTGTATATATGATTCAGCACCTTCTCATCAAATACAGAAAACATTATTCTGATCCAGGTTCCTTACACGAAACATTAGAAGCCCTACTCATGGATAGATGGAGAGGCTTAAGCACTAAATTAATTCAAATAATTCTAGAACAGCGACATAGATATGATACCTTTGTAAACTCTGAATATGTTCCCGCCCCACCTTCAGAAAGGAAAATGTACCACATGCAATGCGGGAGTGGTATCGAAAGTCAGAACCCCTTACGAGAAGTACACCCTGTTATGGGAGAGGATAAGACTTTGAAACGCGTGTATGTACACACGCCTCTGACTAAATTAGAACTGTTAGAAATGAAGAAACTAGTACCATGCCATGATAAAGATCCTGCAGGTTTTCACAGAGAGCTTAAAGATATGTTGCTGATGGGAGATTACACATATGATGATATCATGAAAATGTTGAAAGTATTATTGCCTACGGGTATCTTCGAGAAATTAAAGGAAAAGGAATGGGAGGTGGGAGACACAAAGATTGCTTGGGCAGAAATAGAAGAGGAAGAGAAAAAACGGGTTCCAGGGTTAGGCCTTGGGGACAAAACTAAAGCACTACCAGGTTTGATAGTACAGGTTCTGCCCAGATTATTGACAACTAGAAAGGAGGATTGGGACGCCATCTCGTCCTGTAAACAGAAACATGATGAAGATACTAGTGACTTTTATTCAAGATTCGAGAAATGTTTCATTATTAATAGTGGCCTCCAGCCAAGTAGCGAATCGTACCCGCACCTTTTTGTATCAAAGTTAGTCGAGAATTCCTTACCGTTAGTTAAAAATCGAGTGTATAAAGTCGAGAGTACATGGCAGGCAAACACGCCATCACAGATGTTACAGATGTTACAATATCATCAAAACAGAATTAGAGAAGAACAAGATCAGGAACAGAAACGTATGAAAGACACGAAAATGAAAATGTTAGTAGCACAAACGGTTCCATCCGACGGTCACAGAAAGGGTGCGACCCAGACAAATCACACTACAGCTCCCGTTAAAGGGACATGTAATTACTGCAAGCAGCCAGGTCACTACGTACATGAATGCCCAGTTCTGAAACATAACATAGCGACAGGCAAAACTAAAGAAAGACCGCATCCGCCTAGACATGAACATGGGCATCAACAGACCTCACAGAACGAACAGGATATGCAGAACACACAGCCTATGCATGCTCCATCTCACACAGCACAGACCGTAGCAGTACCACAGCCACAGCCCATTGCCGCAACTCAGCAAGTCTCACAACAGATGTATCAGTATGCCCAGTCCGCTTATCCCGAATATTCCCGATACACATGAAACAGCCTAGAGAGGGAAGGTGGCTTGCCTCTTATTGAGATTCCTGTAGATCAAGAAGGTCCTTACGTATACAGTCAAGTATTGGGAAAAGATAGAAAGTTTTTAATTGACACAGGGGCAAGTCGCACGACAATCAGCCATGATGAAGTTCCAGGGGCCCCCCTCTCAGGCTCACAAAATGTTTCCCTTGGTTTTTCAGGACAACCTATTGTAAATGAAGTATCTGAACCAGTCCCCCTGGCTGTGGGTCCATTATCACGTGTTACAGACCTGTTACTGACGAAATCATGTCCAGAAAATCTGTTAGGAATTAAAACATTGAAGGCTCTAGGAGCTATAATATGCTGCTCCCCGGAGGGAGTTAGACTCTTTCTGCGGGATTTCAAGGGTCATTATGTTCTGCGTGAATTTGATGTCAGATTGAAAAATGTACCAGATCACTTATGGGCAAAAGGCCCAGCTGATGTAGGTTGTATGCACATTACACCATACCGCGTTACACTCAAGGCAGGTGTTGTATTACCTAGAATGAGACAATACAAGTTACCACCCGATGCTGTAGTGGCTTTACTGAAAATCATTGAAGAGCTCATTGCCCAAGGAGTGGTCGTCGAGACCGACTCCAATATCTGTAACTCCCCCATCATTCCGATTCTTAAACGTACTGATCCCAGTGCACCGCCAGTATATCGGCTGGTGATTGATCTTCGAGAATTGAATAAATGCATTATTCCACAGTATCCTGTGGTCCCCGATATCTCCTCTCTATTGACTGCTATTGATTCAGAAGCAACGTTCTTTACTGTAATTGATCTCAAGAACGCCTTCTTCAGCGTACCTATTGATCCAGAGAGCCAATATCTCTTCGGATTCAGTTTAAATGGACGCAGTTTCAAATTTTCGCGCGCACCTCAAGGATTCACAGAAAGCCCCAGCATCTATAGTCAAGCACTGAAACGACAACTAGATTGCATTCAAATGCCAGCTAACACCGCTTTACTGCAATACGTCGATGATCTGCTGATCACCGCACGAAGTGAGCCCGAATGTGAACAAGCATCGCTGACAGTTTTACACTTCCTGGCCGACAAGGGACACAAGGTGTCTCCTTCGAAGCTACAATTCTGTGTTCAGCAAGTTGTGTACTTGGGTCACTTGCTGTCCAAAGTGGGGAGACAGCTCACTCCCGATCGCATTCAGTTAATTGTAAATATGCCACAACCCCAGACACAAAAGGAAGTGCGGGCCTTCATAGGCCTCACCTCGTACTGCAGACAATGGATTCCCCAGTATGCATTCCTGGCTAAACCACTCATTCAGTTAACGACACAGGAGGCAGCGACTTCGACTGCCCTCCCTTGAACTCAGGAACACACACAAGCTTTTGAAGACTTAAAGAAAGCATTATGTCAAGCACCAGTTTTAGCGACACCATGTTACAGCAAACCGTTTACACTTTTTGTTACAGAACGTGATGGTACAGCGTTGTCTGTCCTCACTCAAGATCAAGCAGGTTCACATAAGCCTTGTGCTTATTTTTCTAGTACATTGGATTCAGTAGCCCAGGCACTCCCTGCGTGCTTAAAGTCAGTAGCAGCAACAGCGTTAGCAATCAGACAGAGCGATTCAATTGTTTTAGGTCATCAGTTAACAGTTCAAGTACCACATTCTGTAGAGGTTTTGTTAAACAGAACCCAGACTCAACACTTGACTATAGCACGACTGACAGGTTATGAATTAACGTTATTCCAGCCACACATAGAAATCAGACGCTGCAGTATCCTGAACCCCGCAACACTATTACCAACAGTTATGACAGATCCAGCCCCACATGATTGTATAGAAATCATTAATGCAGTAACAAAGCCTAGACGAGATTTAACAGATGTTCCATTGACAAATCCAGACCTGACACTTTATGTGGACGGTTCATGTATGAGAACAAGTGCAGGAGAATTAGTGGCCGCGTATGCCGTGACCACTGAAACTGAAGTTAAAGAAACACACCGTATTGACACACTGTCTGCTCAAGCAGCAGAGCTCATCGCTCTGACCCGAGCTTGTATTCTAGCCAAGAACAGAAATGTTAACATATACACTGATTCCCGTTATGCCTTCGGGGTTGTACACGACTTCGGAGTCCTCTGGCAAGAACGAGGTTTCCTGACCTCCCATGGGGCCAAGATTCAGCACGGTCCCCTCATTCAAGCACTGTTAGAAGCAATACATCTGCCCTCAGCCATATCTGTCATGAAGTGTAAAGCACATACTAAAGTCACAGATTCTGTTTCCCAGGGTAACGACCTGGCAGATCAGACAGCAAAATATACAGCACTGACTCACACTCAGACGAATGATACGAAAAATACAACAGATCCGACAAACTGTATGACAGTCAGGGATCCCACACTAGATGTTATCGACATTCAGACACATGCTACGCCAGATGAAATAAAGAAATGGACTGAACTAGGAGGGATCCAGACCGATCAAGGCTGGATAACGAAGGAAAAATCTATATGGTTTCTCCCTGACTCAATGGTTCAAGTCATGATAAACACAGCACATAGCCCGGCACATCTAGGAGAGAAGGCGATGTTAGACAGTTTACAGAACCTCTGGTACAACAAACACTTACGAGCAGCAGCAAAACAGAAAGTGCGTACTTGCATGATCTGTTGTCAGTTCAATCCAGGTAAAAGCGTTCCTGTAGAGCAAGGTGGATTTCATCCTCCCGATCACCCTTTTGAAGTCCTCCAGATGGATTATATCCAGATGGACCGTTGTCGAGGTTTTAAATACGTCCTTGTAATTGTCTGTGCTCTGTCCTGCTGGACTGAAGCATACCCAGTTCCCGATTACACAGCTCCGACCACTGCCAAGCAGCTGGTTCGTGAATTCTTCCCACGATACGGCTTGCCCCGTGTCGTGTACTCAGATAATGGTCAGCCATTCTCATCTGCACTAATGAAAGAAGTTTCCTTATTGCTGGGATACCAGTGGAAGTTCCATTGTGTCCGACATCCAGAAGCCACAGGCCTTGTTGAAAGGCATAACCAGACACTAAAGATCCGCCTTGCCAAAATATGTCAGGAGAAAGGGGTCGACTGGATAGTCGCCCTGCCCGTGGCACTATTCTACATGAGAATGGTCGCCCATTCGAGATCAGGGCTATCCCCGTACGAGGTGGTCTTTGGCAGACCACCGAATATGTGGGGGACGCCCATACCAAAAAAGATTACTGATGTTGATTCTAACATGTTGACAGATTACCTTGCCTCCTTGATGTCTGCACTCCAATCATGTCGTTCACAGGTTGCTGCAGCCTTTCCCGACAACACTGACGTAAAACAGCACGAGGTCCGTCCTGGGGACCTGGTACTCGTCCGGAATTTCGACCGGAAAAGTCCGCTGGAGCCCCGCTGGAAATCCCCGAAGACCGTTCTGCTCACCACCAGGACTGCAGTGAAAATCGAGGGGAGAAAGGGGTGGGTTCACACGAGTCACATCAAACTTTGCAATGAACTAAAAAACGGACTAAAACAGGACTCTGACTCGTCCACCCCCACCAAAGACTGTGTTGAAAGAAAAGACGTTACAGTGTCCGAACGAGAAAAGACTCCCCAAGAATTATATCGAATGAAACTCCGATCTAGCAAGTCAGACAGTTTAATTGTTTAAGTCCTCCCCTAGGTGAATCGGTTAAATAGTTTCTGACATGTATCCCCTAGATCGAGATAGAGAGAGAGAAGCAAAGAAACGTACATACTGCAAATCACTGCGTAGTCACTGTATAGTGACGTTGTTAATAATGTTTTTCTTAAGTATTCTAATTATTATTGCCAGCATTCTGCTACCTATATATTGGCCTATTTTCAGGCGTGAACAATCTGTTTACAATGTCTCTGCTGAACACACTTTTAGTGAACTTCCTGCACATGAACTCTCTTACAGACTTGCGCTGCGCAACAATACATTCATTAGTATGTTACACCACTCCCATCAGACAAATAATGCTACCGACTGCTGGATATGTGGCCGACTCCCTCCCTACCAGAATTACAAGGGAGCTCTGCCCCTCTTTCCGTACCCGTTCACCCACAATGGCTCCTGTGGAGCATGGTTTAAAATAATTAATTCCTTAGATCCTGATATTGCTGTTTTCGATGGAGGCTGGGTTTGGGGAAATTTGAACTCAGTCCTGCTAGATGTCTGTTACCCTGACAAGGAGGGACTCCCCACTCGCACAGGAACTGACCTAGAGAATGAAGTATATGGATTAGGTAACTACACAATTAGCCTTATGATCCTTACCGTTGAATCCGAAGCTGCTCCAGTTCTGCCCCATATGTTAGTATTACCAGTCACAGGTGAATTATGTGTTAGCAAGAAAGGTTCAGTACACGTAGGTCATAGTAAATGCACTACTGTGGTCGAATTCAGTGATCATGGTAAATCGTCTTTCAAAGCTATCAGTCACTCCTATTTTGTTTGTGGTCATACCGCATACATACGTTTACCTCCAGATTGGGATGGTACCCGTTATATTGCATTCCTTCTGCCACCTGTTTTTCTAGCTCCCCCTGATTACCATAGAAATACGAATCTAGTACAGAATAGACCCAAAAGAGATATCCCACTTGTCGACTACACAGAAACGGCATGGGAACAGTACACTGATTTCAATAAAGGATTCTTTTTCTTTTTAGGACCTGTCCAAAACAGTAAATTAATACGTAGATTAACTAGAACACTTGAAGCAGTAGTACATGAAACTACCTCCGCCTTAGGTAACTTAACAGAGGAGCAATCTGCTATGCGGGTTGTTGTCCTTCAAAATCGTCTTGTTATTGACGTCATCTTGGCAGATAGAGGTGGAGCCTGTAAGGTCATCGGGTCAAGTTGCTGCGTTTTCATCCCACAAAATGCACCATCTGTCTATGAAGCTATTACCCGTCTGCATAAAATTGCGAATCAGATACATCAGAATCCAGGCACCTGGACTTGGTCCGGTTGGTTCTGGACAACGTTAACAGCTTGGGGATGGAAGATCCTATCCTTCCTAGGCATTGGCCTAGTCATAGTATTCAGTTGCTGCCTGTGCCTACAGTGTGGGCCAGCGATATGTGGACTGTGTGCCACTTCCTGCATTGAACATTCCAGTTGTCTCTCAAACAGTCAAAGAAAGAAAGATGAACATATAATGTTACAAGAACAGACTGATCGATTTATGAGGATCGATATATCATGAAGGGTCCGTAGGGAACAAGGAGGGAATGAGGTAATATAAAATTTTATGGTCAAGTTGTGTTCCCTAGCGAGTACCCCACCGACTCCATGTACGAGTTAAAGTGCATGTAACTTCCCTCCTGTGTCAGCTATGAAGACGCAAATACATTTGCGTCCAACGTTAACATGTCCTCTTTCAGATCCACCATGAATGGGTCGAATGGTCCGTTCCTAAGTATGCTATGCCAACGTCTTTTTGTAGTATACTCCTATGTTTCCCAGCTCTGGCTGAAGTAGGCCCTGAATCTCTGCCACCGAGCCTCTTTTCTGGCTTCTGACTCCGAGAAATCTCTGCCCAGGCAGCCCCTGTACTCGTGAACTCTGACTTACTTTCAGCGCGGCCCCTCGCGCTCGGCTCAGCCTGCTGCCTGCCAAGATTGACTACAACCTTCGAGTTATCTGTTTCCCTCCCCGAAAATACATTCCAGCCTGCTAGCTTCAGTAAACATCCTTCCTCAGCTACAGGGCAAAGGGCCGACCTGTCTCTGTGCAAGTAATTCATAGCTTCGTTGCCATGCTTCCATGGAAGGCCCCATGCCCCCACGTTTCTCATACAGACACCCAGGCGCTTATACACGCACTCACAGCAAGTATAGAATAGCTTCTGCTCTAGAGACCTTTCTGCCCGGATAGCTTAGTTCCTAAACATCAGATATCAGATATGATAGAAGCACAAGTTGATCTGACATGCCAGACTTTTGTCTCGTTCCGTCAGTGTAAATGTCAAATCCCCTGCACCCCTCCAATTACACGTCATGCAGCTGCGCGCGCATCCAAGCTTCCGATTTCGGCTGACATTGCAACAATTTCTGTTAGTGCCACCCCTTTGTGACACCCATCAGTGACGAGTGGCACCCCGGTGCTCACTGCGCATCTGCCGGTTAGAACCAGTTCCAGGGGCGACAGCCCTGGCCTGGGGAAAGCCCGGCAGGGGAGAGGGGTGTAACTACCCCCCTTCCTGGTCCCACCCTTAGGGCAGGACCTAGTCATGTACCCACCCCTTTCTTTAGAATAAAGACCGGAGCGGGGACCCTTCCAAATTAGATCATCTTTGATTCAAGAACTACTTTCTACGAAAGGACATTCAAGACTCTTCTCAAGATTTCTCCCTTGTGACTAAGGAGTAGTCACCCTGCATCAGCGGGCACCAACTAAGAACTCTGCGGTTTGCTGTAAGTCCTTCCTCAAGGAATCCGACGGCCCAGCTCGACGAGAACCGGCTTCCCTGGCACCTCTGACCTCTACCCACGTCATCAGCTCAGCTGTGATCTGTGGGTGCGACGAGACCTCGAGGGACCGGCCATCATCAGAACCTGCACGCTCTTAAAAACCAGCACGACCATCGAGGTAACTCTCTGGTGAGTGCTCTGGGGTCCGAGAAGCCCCGACCCTGAGCCGCTCCAGCACCGAAGTACAGTCTCCCAGCATCTCCACGATCTGCGTGGGGCCCTCCTGCTCGCTGCTCAGCCTGTTGTCTGGTCACTAGCCGCTGGCTTGTGCCCTTCTGTGACGACATCCGAGAATCATCACTGCTGGTCTGGTTGCTCCAGACTGGCCCTTGCTTCCATCTTTGCGAGAAGCACCCCGGACCCTCCTGGTCCACTCAAGACGCCATCTTAGGCCCACCACGTGGCCCTGAGATCTGCCAAGGCTTGTTGCCCCATCCTGGGCCCAGCGACGCCGACAGCATCATCCTTCGTGGGACAGCTCGCACCTCCACCGTGGTCGCCGACAACGCCTCCTGGTCCGTGAGACTGCAGAGCCTAGCGTCGCCCACTCACCTGGTCGAGGTGACGGCCAACCGGTGCCTTCCTGGTACCCTCTGACTACTGGCTAGTAGTACGAACTTGGTCCCCTCTGCTTTCAGGTTTCATCAATCTCCGATCCAGGCTTGGATCTCTACGAACTATTCAGCACTGGTCGCCGGCCAGCAACTCCTTTCTTCCGGCTCCTGGCTCGTCAGCGAAGACCCCGACGCCTGTAAGACTTGTGCAGCCGCAGCCCTCGTGGCTAGGTAACTCGGCATTTCGGTGCCTGCATAGCCTCCTTACTCTAGGGTCCCGAGTCCCTCGCTTCCGACTTGCCTTATCGGGTCCGCCCGAGACCTTAACCTTTCCGTGTCCTCGGACACTTGTTTTTATTGTGCACTTGAAGTATTTGCTAAAGAGATTTGGTTTGTGCTTAGTACCCTGTCCTCATAAAGAGTACAGGGCTGTTGTGATTCTTAATAAATACTGTTTATTTTCATAACACTTGTGTGGTGTCCTTTCACTGGGTGTTCAAGGGGTACATGTGTGGTAAACAGCTGGCTTAACGCGCCCTCTCGAGTCTTTAGCCTTAGACTGCTCGTATCCACGCTACTAGGATAGCTGGTCTATAGGTTGACTTACAACCAAACACCATAAGGGACGTTGGAACGATACATAGCGGTCGCTAGAATAGCGAACGTTGCATATCGGGCCAACTTCTCACATTGATGAGCAGCGGTTGGGATTTGAGCTTGCTGTTGTTTTGCCACACGTATCCTAAGAATATCTTGTTGAAAGATCGCACAAGTACTGTTAGTACATATAACTAAAAGCTTAGAATACTCTGAGTTCTACTGAACCAGCTGTTGTAGCTCCTCAAGGCTTAGCACACCTTGGCTACAACTCTTAGCAAGGGTACAGTAGGTAAACACGTAGTGTAGGTAGGTGCATCACTTACACCACACTAGAAGCAGTATGTCGGACAAAGGAGGAAACTCTGGGTCTCCCCTTGTGTCAGTTGACCCTCCACAAGTCATCCCTTCAGGATATACTGTGCTGAGCTTCAAGGAGTTAAGACGACTGTGTCACTCCAGGAAGATTCAGCAGGGGTCTAACCCCACAACGTCCTTTCTGATTGGTCTCTTGGAGACTTATGATGCCAGAAGAGCTGAGAAACTTCGTAGCTCTTCTAATCCAGAAGGAGACATGCCTCCCCTCGAGGGAACCCGAGACGATCCTGACCTCATCCACCTCGCAACTGAGAACGAAGATGTGGAGGAGGATGAGGATGAGGATCTCTCTGGGGATGAGGCAGATAAGGGACAGGTAGAAGTCGTCAGACTAAGCAGGTCCAACTTAAGCAAACATGATAGCGGTACTGGGGGACCCCTGGGGCCACTATCAGGTCAGCTTAACATTGGGAATGGACGAGCCCGATCTCTGTCAAGAGACTCTGGCAGATCCCTTCAAACCAATGGCTCTCACAACTCTTCTCAAAGAGGGATGACGTCCCCTCAGAGGAGAGTGTACGAAGCTAAGGAAAGGGCAGCTAATCTGAGGATCGAAAGGGAAGAACTTGCCCTGGCCAAAGAGAGGCTTGCCTTTGCTAGAGAGCAACAGTTAAGTGGGGCAGTCCCCACTGGTGGCAGCAATGTACCTAGTAATAGGGAAAAGAGTTTCGATACGAAACACCTTGGTAAGATAGTGCCCCCCTTTAAACAAGGGGACGACATCCACAAATGGATTACTGCTTTGGAGAGGGCCTGCACTGTGCAGGGTGTTCCCCAGAGTCAGTGGGCAGCTATCTTGTGGCTCTCCTTTGAAGGTAAAGGAAGAGACAAGCTCCTCACCACAAGGGTGGAGGATGCTAACAATTACCAAATCTTGAAAAATACACTCGTTGAAGGGTTCGGCCTAACCACTGAGCAGTACAGGGTGCTGTTCAGGGATACCCAGAAAACGCAGTCTCAAGATTGGTCTGATTTTGTCGATTGTGCCACTAAGGCTTTTGAGGGCTGGTTGCTGGGCAGTAAGGTTACTGATTATCAAGGATTGTATAATTTGATGATGAGAGAACAAATTTTAAACAATTGTCAGAACCAGTTGTTGCATCAGCATCTTGTCGACTCGGATCTGACCTCTCCCCAAGAATTGGGAAAGAAGGCAGACAGATGGGTTCGTACAAGAGTTAAACAGAACCAGGGCCAGAATCAAGGTGGTCAGAGGAAAGCAGACCAGAAGGGTAAAGATTCTAAAGGGGAACAAAATGACCAGAAGTCTTCGACAGGTCCCCAACAACCCAAAGAGGGTGGGGGTCAGGCTCCCCAAAAGAAGAAAGAAGGCCACTCCAAAAGATGGTGCCAGTACTGTAAAAGTAAATCTCACTGGTTTAGTGAGTGCACCAAGAAAGGAGGAGGGCAGACTCCTGCCACTGCAGCCCCTAAGGCACCTGTGCCCCCTAGTACAGTCAGCAGTGGTAGTGCGCCTCCCAAGGGTTTAGTAGGGTTAACCCTGGGTTCTGAGGGGCGTGACAACTTAGTTGGCACACTCACTCAGGCTGTCCTTGTCAGTACAGGGGACGCGGACGTATCCCCTGACGTAAGCCCCAATACTTTGGGCAAATACCGACAGACGCCTTTCATAAATGGAAAGATGGCTCAGGCCTATAGGGACACTTGTGCCAGCGTCACCATGGTGACGCCTAACTTTGTGGACCCTGGACAGATCATGCCAGGTACAGAATTCCTGGTGACCAATGCAAGCAATGTCACTACCAATCACAGTATGGCAATTGTAGCTTTCTCCTGGGGAGGGGTAACTGGCCAAAAGAAGGTTGTAGTTAGTCCAGACCTCCCAGTGGATTGTTTGTTGGGCAATGATTTGGTGTCGTCACAATGGTCAGAAGTGGAGCACCGGACTCACATGGAAATGTTAGGTTTGCCAGCACATGTGTTCGCTGTGACTAGGTCACAGGTCAGGAAATGCCCCACTGAACAGGTGCTGGATCCTGGAACAACGGACCAGACACCTCCCAAGAAAAAGAGCAGTAGGGTTAAGGCTGCGCCTTCCCCCTTGCCCCAGGTCGAGGATCAAGTCTCAGAGGAGGCTGACCTACAGGAATTGAGGGAAACTGAGCCTAGGGAATTCGAACTTGATCAAGTTGAATTCTTGGGTTCGGGGGGACCCTCAAGGGAAGACCTGGGGAAGGACCAGTTAGACTGCCCTTCTCTTGAACCCCTCAGACAGCAGGCTGCTGCTGAGGCTGCTGGGAACGCCACAGGTACCCACAAGGTATACTGGGAAGATGGACTCCTGTACACTGAATCAAGAGACCCCAAGCCTGGCATGACCAGGAGGCTGGTTGTACCCTTGTCTCAGCGTGGTTTCCTACTTACCTTGGCCCACGAGATTCCCTTAGCAGGTCACTTAGGCCAGACGAAAACGTGGGACAGGCTTGTCTCACACTTTCACTGGCCTCACATGAACGAAGATACCAAGGAGTTTTGCCGCTCCTGTGTCACTTGCCAAGCCAGTGGTAAGTCAGGTGGCACGACAAAGGCCCCCCTTATACCAATGCCTGTGGTGGGGGTGCCCTTTGAACGGGTGGGGATCGACATCGTCGGTCCCATGGAACCACCTACAGCATCAGGGCACAAGTTTATACTGGTGGTAGTGGATCATGCCACCAGGTATCCTGAAGCTATTCCCCTTAGGACCACTACAGCACCTGTTGTGGCAAGAGCCCTAGTTGGAGTGTTCTCCAGAGTGGGCTTCCCTAAGGAGGTCGTCTCCGACAGAGGTGCAAACTTTATGTCGAGCTACTTAACTGCTATGTGGAAGGAATGTGGTGTTAACTACAAGTTCACTACACCCTATCATCCACAATGCAATGGGCTTGTTGAGAGATTCAACAGGACCCTAAAAGGGATGATTCATGGACTACCGGAAAAGCTTCGGCGTAGATGGGACGTCCTGATCCCCTGCCTCTTGTTCGCCTACAGAGAAGTCCCGCAGAAGGGGGTTGGCTACAGCCCTTTTGAACTTTTGTACGAGCATCCTGTAAGGGGACCCCTGTGTTTGGTGAAGGAAGGATGGGAGAGACCTCTCAAAAAGCCTGCAGCCAACATAGTGGACTATGTGCTCGGCCTCCGCTCGCGGATGGCTGAATACATGGAAAGAGCATCTGAAAACCTTAAGGCCAGCCAAGAACTCCAAAAAGCTTGGCATGACCAAAAGGCTGTCTTGACTGTTTATCAGCCCGGACAGAAGGTGTGGGTGTTGGAGCCAGTGGCCCCAGCAGCACTCAAGGACAAATGGTCCGGGCCCTACACCATCCTGGAGAAAAAGGGAGAGGTCACCTACCTGGTCGACCTGGGAACTCCCCGGAGCCCCCACAGGGTGCTTCATGTCAACAGGCTAAAAGCATATGTCGACAGGAAGGACATGAGTTTGCTCATGGCCCTAGATGAGGGACAGGAAGAGGAGAGTGACCCTCTCCCCGACCTGCTCACTCAGAATCCTGACGATGGCTCGGTAGATGGTGTTGTCTTTTGTGGCAGCCTCTCCGAACATCAACAGAGCGACTGTAAACAGGTTCTTCAGTCGTTCAGACATATGTTTTCTCTAACACCCGGTCAGACCGATTGGTGCACCCATGAGGTTGACACTGGTGACAGCTTGCCCGTCAAGAGTAAAATCTACAGGCAGCCTGATCACGTTAGAGACTGCATCAAGAGTGAAGTGCAGAAAATGTTGGAGCTGGGAGTCATTGAACCCTCGGATAGCCCTTGGGCTAGTCCCGTAGTTCTAGTGCCGAAACCTCACACCCAGGGTGGTAAGAGAGAGATGAGGTTTTGCGTAGACTACAGGGGTCTCAATGCAGTCACTAAGACTGACGCCCACCCAATACCAAGGGCAGACGAGCTTATCGATAGATTGGCTTCGGCCAACTACCTAAGTACGTTTGACCTGACAGCTGGGTATTGGCAAATCAGGTTAGCTGAGGACGCCAAGCCTAAAACCGCATTTTCAACCCCTGGTGGGCATTATCAGTTCGTGGTGATGCCCTTTGGTCTGAAAAATGCACCTGCCACCTTCCAACGGTTGGTGAATCAAGTCCTTACTGGGCTGGATGACTTCTGTGCGGCGTATCTTGACGATATCGCTGTCTTTAGCTCCACCTGGGAGGATCACCTGGTCCACCTGCGGAAGACGTTAGAGGCACTGCAAGCAGCAGGTCTCACTATCAAGGCCACCAAGTGCCAGATAGGGCAGACACAGGTTGTATACCTGGGCCACCTTGTAGGTGGAGGTCAGGTTCAGCCACTGGAGAGCAAGATACAGTCAATCAGGGACTGGGCTCCTCCAACCACCCAGACTCAGGTTCGAGCTTTCTTGGGCCTGACTGGTTACTATAGGAAGTTTGTCAGGAACTATGGTTCAATTGTGACACCATTAAACGAGCTGACAAGTAAGAAAATGCCAAAAAAAGTTCAGTGGACAGCGAGCTGTCAAAAAGCATTCGATGACCTAAAGCAGGCCATGTGCACGGCGCCTATCCTCAAGAGTCCGGACTACTCCAAACCATTCATTGTCCAAACAGATGCTTCTGAGTTGGGTGTGGGAGCTGTTCTTTCTCAACTGAATTTTGATGGTCAAGACCAGCCCATTGCTTTTATAAGCAGAAGGCTGACCCCTAGAGAGAAGAATTGGTCAGCTATTGAGAGGGAGGCCTTTGCTGTGGTTTGGGCCCTGAAGAAGCTGAGGCCATACTTGTTTGGCACTCACTTCAAAATTCAGACCGACCATAAGCCCCTCTTGTGGCTAAATCAGATGAAGGGTGAAAACCCCAAACTGCTTAGGTGGTCCATTTCCCTACAGGGGATGGACTTTACAGTGGAACATAGACCTGGTACTGATCATGGCAATGCCGATGGGCTCTCCAGATATTTCCACTTAGAACAAGAAGACTCACCTGGTCAAGGTTAGCTTATTGTTCCGACGTTTGGGGGGGGGTCATGTAGGAGAGTAGGGTCTGCAATCCTATGATCACCCAGATTTTTTGCTTTTGTTTCACTGGTTTACGACTTTCTCTGGCTGTGGGCCTGCTAATCAGACCCACAGCCTGGCTGTTCTCTTTCTAAATTACGATATGTACCCTAGGTGCATTTACCAATTGGTACTGGGCCACCTTATCAGACCCCGTAACGCAGGGCATAGGTGTACCCAGGGCTGCCAGGGGCTGCAGCATGTATTATGCCACCCCTGGCTGGCCTCCTAAATTTGACACAACTGGCTGCATGACAGCTGGGGCGAAGTCGTGTAATCACACTTTGCTTTAGGTATAGTAGCTCTATATCTAACCATACAATGGACACCCGAGTTCCTATCAGTAACTCCTATGGCAGGCCTTAACAATCCTGAAGGCAGAGTGCGTGGGCTCGTGTGAGCTAGGTTCAGGCCTGAGCCGAGCCCGGTTGCAGCTTGCGGAATCAAGACCCAATAGCTGTTCCATGATAACGCGTACCATATCGGTAACTCCGGTGTCGCGCTATCAAGGTATGTCGAGTAAGGTGTCATACGAATCGGGGTGCTCCCCTCTCACCAATTCTGGCGATGAGGTTAGCATCCCACCCTTCTAGAGGGACACGACATGTACGTAACTGTGAACCCCGGTTAAAGTTAACTGAAGCCTCAGCTCCACAAAGTGGATGCTGCCACCACAGACACGAGTCTGACCTCCTGCTGCTGGGAGTCCTTCCAGCGAGAAGCACTTGGACAAAGGGTTTCCTGTCGAGGGCGGTGTTCGCACCGTCCCAGACAGGGTTTGTGTATTCTGGGTAGGTAGGGCTTTGGCGAGAAGGTGACTGCGGAGTGGCACCCCGGTGCTCACTGCGCATCTGCCGGTTAGAACCAGTTCCAGGGGCGACAGCCCTGGCCTGGGGAAAGCCCGGCAGGGGAGAGGGGTGTAACTACCCCCCTTCCTGGTCCCACCCTTAGGGCAGGACCTAGTCATGTACCCACCCCTTTCTTTAGAATAAAGACCGGAGCGGGGACCCTTCCAAATTAGATCATCTTTGATTCAAGAACTACTTTCTACGAAAGGACATTCAAGACTCTTCTCAAGATTTCTCCCTTGTGACTAAGGAGTAGTCACCCTGCATCAGCGGGCACCAACTAAGAACTCTGCGGTTTGCTGTAAGTCCTTCCTCAAGGAATCCGACGGCCCAGCTCGACGAGAACCGGCTTCCCTGGCACCTCTGACCTCTACCCACGTCATCAGCTCAGCTGTGATCTGTGGGTGCGACGAGACCTCGAGGGACCGGCCATCATCAGAACCTGCACGCTCTTAAAAACCAGCACGACCATCGAGGTAACTCTCTGGTGAGTGCTCTGGGGTCCGAGAAGCCCCGACCCTGAGCCGCTCCAGCACCGAAGTACAGTCTCCCAGCATCTCCACGATCTGCGTGGGGCCCTCCTGCTCGCTGCTCAGCCTGTTGTCTGGTCACTAGCCGCTGGCTTGTGCCCTTCTGTGACGACATCCGAGAATCATCACTGCTGGTCTGGTTGCTCCAGACTGGCCCTTGCTTCCATCTTTGCGAGAAGCACCCCGGACCCTCCTGGTCCACTCAAGACGCCATCTTAGGCCCACCACGTGGCCCTGAGATCTGCCAAGGCTTGTTGCCCCATCCTGGGCCCAGCGACGCCGACAGCATCATCCTTCGTGGGACAGCTCGCACCTCCACCGTGGTCGCCGACAACGCCTCCTGGTCCGTGAGACTGCAGAGCCTAGCGTCGCCCACTCACCTGGTCGAGGTGACGGCCAACCGGTGCCTTCCTGGTACCCTCTGACTACTGGCTAGTAGTACGAACTTGGTCCCCTCTGCTTTCAGGTTTCATCAATCTCCGATCCAGGCTTGGATCTCTACGAACTATTCAGCACTGGGCGCCGGCCAGCAACTCCTTTCTTCCGGCTCCTGGCTCGTCAGTGAAGACCCCGACGCCTGTAAGACTTGTGCAGCCGCAGCCCTCGTGGCTAGGTAACTCGGCATTTCGGTGCCTGCATAGCCTCCTTACTCTAGGGTCCCGAGTCCCTCGCTTCCGACTTGCCTTATCGGGTCCGCCCGAGACCTTAACCTTTCCGTGTCCTCGGACACTTGTTTTTATTGTGCACTTGAAGTATTTGCTAAAGAGATTTGGTTTGTGCTTAGTACCCTGTCCTCATAAAGAGTACAGGGCTGTTGTGATTCTTAATAAATACTGTTTATTTTCATAACACTTGTGTGGTGTCCTTTCACTGGGTGTTCAAGGGGTACATGTGTGGTAAACAGCTGGCTTAACGCGCCCTCTCGAGTCTTTAGCCTTAGACTGCTCGTATCCACGCTACTAGGATAGCTGGTCTATAGGTTGACTTACAACCAAACACCATAAGGGACGTTGGAACGATACATAGCGGTCGCTAGAATAGCGAACGTTGCATATCGGGCCAACTTCTCACAGTGTTCACCAGTTGCTTGAGTCCGAGGTTGGCGAGGTTGTCCAGTAGGGTGGTGGTGTTGCTGTCCTTGTTGTTTTCCAGGTGGAAGTTGAGGTCCCCTAGGAGGATGTAGTCGGCGGAGGGGAGAGCGTACGGGCTGATGAAGTCGGCGATGTCTTCGCTGAATTGTGTGCGTGGTCCCGGGGGTCTGTAGATGAGGGTGCCTCTGAGGGTGGTCTTGGGATCGGTGTGTATCTGGAAGTGGAGGTGTTCGGCGGCGGTGAAGGTGTCGTCGGGGTTGGTCGTGATGTGGATGGTGTTCTTGTGTACGATGGCGATGCCTCCTCCAGTCTGGTTGATGCGGTCCTTCCGGGTGATTTTGTATCCGTCCGGGATGGCTATGGCGATGTCAGGCGCTGAGGAGGCGTTCATCCAGGTTTCTGTAAGGAAGGCGACGTCTGGTGATGTTGTGTCGAGTAGGTTCCAGAGTTCGACGGTGTGTCTGAACGGAGCGGGTGTTGAGCAGGATGCCTTTGAGGTGGTTGCTTCTGGTGCTCGGCTTGTCGGGTGCGGTGCAGGTCTGGATGCAGGTGAACTTGCAGGCTTGGCAGGTGAAGGGTCCGTGGGTGCGTTTCGGGGTGGCTCGGCAGCAGGCGGGGTTCTGGCCAGGTTTGAGTGCGTTGAGGGTGGCGGCGGCGTAGGTCCGTCGCGTGGGCTGGCATCCTCGGGGGCCAGGGGTCCTTGCACTGGGCGCGGTCCAGGCGCGGACGGGCATAGACGGGCTTGTCTTTGGTGCGCCTTTGGCGCACAATCGGCGCGCCCGCTGCGCGTACGCGCGTTCCCAGCCATAAATGGCGAAGTGGGAGGGAGACGCAGCTGGGAGGCGGGAGCGGGGCGGCGAATCAGAAGGGAGCTGGGCACAGGGATGAAAGGGGGCGAGGCCGCAGGGGGGCAGCGGCGGGTGCACGGGGAGGGTGAGAGGCAGGAAAACGAATGTGCAGAGCGGCGCAGAGAGACTAGACACAGGGGCAAAACGAAGAGTCACAGGGTACAGGGGCTAACTAGACAACAGAAACAGGAGACAGGGCTCAACAGAGAGACCAGTCACAGCGGACTGAACCAAGGGTCAGAGGCAGGCACAGAGCTCGGCAGGCGGGCGGTCTCAGGCAGCAGCGGGAACTCAAGCGCAATCGCGGGGGGGCTGCGCGGTGAGTGGAGCGACCGGCCCTGAGGACAGGGTCAGAGGTCGCACACACTGACAGGGTCAGAGGTCGCACACACTTTAGGTTCCACGTCACATCGGCAGTAATACTGAGCACACTGGAACTGCAAAGGCAGAGGCCTGAGATAAGTTTGTAAGGCTACTTTGATGGTTGGCGCAATCAGCGCTGTAAGCCCACCAGTAGTATTTAATTTAACAGCCCTGGATATACGAGATACCACTTTACAAGGGACTGACAGGTAAATTAAATAGGCCAAACAGGTGTAGACCAATATTACCATATTTATCACAGAGAGCACACGCGCTTTACACTAAAAAGCAGAGCTAAAGTGCCCAGAGTCCTATAACCACCAACACCATGTCAGAAAAAAGACTAGGAAAAGGGCAAAAAGTCTAGGGGTGACCCTCAAACAGGGCCAAGTCCAACAGTAAAATAAATCGAAAATACCATGTTCTCTTTCAATCAATTGCTATCTTCTTTTCTGTCAGTCTCTTTTTGAAGTGCCTCTTTCTAAATCAGTTTTCCATCATAAAAGTACTATACTCATTATGCATGTTCACATTGCTTAACTTTTCAAAATCTGCCTTTTTCACATAACTTCAAAACCGGAAACATTAAAATAACATTACAATAAAATTGTTGTATTCTTCAGATCAACCTCTTATTGAAATCCTAAAGACAGAGAGACCACATATTAAAACATGTTTTCTGAAGAATCATCAAGTAAATTATCGGAGTTCTACTTACTTATTTTTGTAAAGGAAAGTGGGGCTTCTACTGAATGAGTTTCCAATAACTCTAACAAAAAGGAACAACACTAATCCTTTATATGATTCGGTACGCTTACAATATTTCTGTGACCACCGCCCTCTATTTTTATTAGCAGAGTTTCCACCGTATTTATTTTTTTTTCCAAATTTTTTTTGCTTTTCTAAGAAAAGCACAATACACACAACGAGTACAGTGAATCTCAAGGGACTCAGCAGACAGATATGGTAATGCCACATACATTAAAGGGCAAAGAAGACAGAGTTAAATATATGTGTAAAATGTCAAGCTAAAAATAAAAGTAAAATAAATAATACTAAATAATAAATAAGAAAAGATGTCGATGTGCTTCAGGTTGAAAAGGATTAAAAAATGGCATGTTCTTCACCGGCAGCTAGAAACCTTGCAACATGGGAGGTGAGAGCAGAATAACAATGCTGACCATGCACGCGGTTTCTTTTCTAATAGGAAGAGGAGTTTTAGGGCATTTCTCTTCGCAACCTAGGCTGTCCCACATTTTCAGCCCCTTTAATCGATTTCCTTTGTGTAGTTAATGTATCTTCGCGCCAGCTGATGCACGAATAAATCGGCCTGTTTTCATATGGCTACACACTGTTCACCGCTCAAGGAGTTTCTGGGCATTTGAGTTGCTGTTTAAACATCCCCTTGGCTATTGACCTTCTGAATTTCGATGCAGACTGAAAAGCATTGTGTACGCCGCCAACGGGGAGATAAATAATTCATCATCCCTAGCACTTTCACAGCAGTGACCTATAGGGAAAGATCAAAGTCAAATATACCGACTGTCATTGGTTAGAAAGAATTCTATCCTTAGATATTCCTGTGTTTAAGAACTTCGATAAGATTTTTAATAACATATACAAAATATCATGTGAGGTGAATATTGAACAGAAAATCATTATACTTTTTTTCTCAAGGGTGATTTTTTTTAAATACTGGGTTATCTTCGATAGACTAATAGTTTTGTTCAGCCTTCAGTGTATTTGTAAGGGGATCCGTGGAAGCTGCCATGGCCCAACAGAGATCGTGCCTTCAGTCGAAGGAGCTTGGCCCATCTAACCTATTTAGAGAGTACGCTAATGCTTCAACCTACTTTTTTATGTCGAGCTTTGATCGACCTGTTATACATGTTCTGTGGGGTTTGGCACACCCACTGAATGCCATTGGTTGTTATCTGTGGCATTCAGAAATGCTGGCTTGGTATTGGGTCATTCCTGTAAATGTCTCTCTTTGAGTGCTTAACTAACTTTCTGGAGGCTTCACTCAGAGAACATTATGGCTGGCTTCACACTGTACAGCCTGTGATGGCCCCTCCTCCCTACAGGTTTAGAGTTTATAGCTGCCTCCGGTAAGAGAAACAAAAACTGTCTTCCACGCTCCTTGTACTTGAGGGCTGAACAGAGCGCTTTTAGGTCTTTTTGAGCATGCTGCGTATAGGTGCAGACTGGGCAATAAATATAAATATTTTTATTTTTGCCAGCTTCATATTGCTGTTTAAATGGGAAGCAAACAAGAGCTCCTCCCAATGCTCATACTACGGATCTCCAGGTAGTCTCTTTACAAACATGCTGCAAAACGAGATGCCTGCTCTGCCTCCTCTGTTTTATTTATCAGCTGCAATAGTGTCATTTACGCTGCTCAGGTGGAGCAAAAGAAGGTGAAGGTCCTCCCTGACTGCAGTCTGGTCATGCTCTTCCTGCAGGTGGGTTGGTCAGCCCAATATGTTTTCCGCATCCAGCTTGGAAGCTCAGAGAGAATGATGTAGTGTGCGGTTGGGGAGTGCTCCACAGTTGACTGAGTCGGAGCCCAGAGCTCTTGACCTTAACAGCCTAACTGCTCACTAATTGCAATGCTAGGGCACCAATACGATCTGCTCCAGCCCATCTAAAGGGAAGAAAACAAGTTCCACGAGGCTCCGTCATGGTTGGCAGCACTTGTATGTGAGTCTGACAGTGGGTACTGCACATTATTTCCCTATCAGTGTTTCACTGCTTTGCCCATCCTATCCATCACTTGGAACCTCTCTTCTTTTGATCACGTCCTGCTTGCTGTCTTCCTTTTATTTCTATTTTCCTCGCATTCACATCTTCCATCATTTCACTCTCCTCTTTCTCCAGCTGTTTTCTTTCTAAAGTTGTTTCATTCATGCTCTTACTTTTTCATTCTCTTTTTGCCCCCTTGCTATTCTGCCTCCAAGTACCCTTTTCTGTGTTCCACCTTTGTCTCAAAGAGGAACAAAAGACATTAATTCAGCAGGTGATGTGGCCCCTGATCTCAAATGTATGAAGGACCCCCTGCACTGCTGTTTTGGTTGCCATTCATTATTCAACAAGCAAGAGAAGGCATTACCTCCTCGTCCGTCTTCCTCGCCACAGTAATTACCCATGAGCCTCCGGCTCCTACAGAAACTCCAAGCATATAAAAAAGCTCTAGTCTCCCTCTCCCTCCTCCAAGATGGCCCCCAGTGGCTCCAGCCAATCCCATAAAGGGATACAGTAAAATACACTGCAAACATAAAAATGGCATCAAAAGCAGTAGACAAATCAAACATTTCAGGATAATGAGAACGAGAAGCGGTGGCAGCAGAGACGGGGTAAAACTAGGGCCTGAACCGCTAGCTTGAAGTCATTGGGGGGTAGGAAGGGCTTCAGCTTCCTTAGGGTATTGATCTGAAAGTTTGCTCCCCTCGTAGCATTGCTAATATGCTTCTGCATGTTGAGGTTACTATCCAAAGTTATACCAAGTGATTTCGCTGAGTCCGCGATGGTTGGTTGAACATCAAATGCTGTGAGGTGTTTTATCAATTTGTGCATAGTAGGGACTTTGGTGGGTGGGGCAATAAGGAGGAATTCAGTTTTTAAGGCATTCAGTTTGAGGTGATTCAGTGCTAGCCATGATTTGGTAGTCTTAAGAGTATTGTTGAGTAAATTAATGTCGTCCAAGGTGTTGATTTTGAGGTAGAGTTGAGTGTCATCTGCATACATGTGGAATTGCATGTTGGATGCTTGTAGCAGATCGGTGAGTGGTTCCATGAAGAGGTTGAAGAGTGTGGGGGATAACGATGAGCCTTGTGGTACACCTAGCGTTACAGGAACTGGTTTGGACATTGTGTTGTTAACTTTGAATTTTTGAGTCCGGTTATGCAAAAATGATGTAAACCAGGCAAGTACTGGTCCTGAGAGACCTATTCTGTGTTTCAGCAGGTCTATCAGGTGATCGTGTTTGACCGTGTCGAATGCTGAGGAAAGGTCTAATAGGATGAGGAGACATGCTTCGTTCTGATCGAGAAGTTGTAGAGCATCATCTATGATGTGTGACATGGCTGATTCCGTGCTATGGTTTGCCCGGAAGCCGGATTGGTGATTATTTAGGAGGTTGAAGTGGTCGATATGTTTAGACAGTTGGTGATGAGCACATTTTTCTAGACGTTTGGCCAGGGTGGGAATGTTGGAGATTGGGCGGTAGTTGTTGAGGTCCGTAGGGTCAGCTGTGGGTTTCTTAAGGATGGGAGATACTTTTCCAACCTTTAAAACGTCTGGGATGCTTCCTTGTTGAAGTGAGCTGTTGATTTAATTTTTAAATTGATACTTGTATAGCGCACTACTCACCCGCAAGATGATCTTGGTCCATATGGGTAGTAGCCAAGGTGTGAGGTCTTTGACCGCATTTGCGGGGAGAGGGTCTGTAAGGTGATTGGAAGGCTTCAGGGCAATGAGAAATTTACCTATAACTTCCTCAGTGTAGGGGTGAAAGTAGGACCATGTTGCGTTGTTTTTCAGGGAAAGCTTTGATGGGATTTGTTGAGATGCGTTAGGGGGTAGGTGGGGGGGGGATTTGTTGAGGGGGCCAGAGTGAGCAATTAAGTCTTTGAGGAGGTCTTTCTTGATGTTCTCCGTCATTATGTTAAAGTGATTAGAAAAGTCATCACAAGATGGTAGTGGGTGAGTTGATTCAGGTGTTTTTTGCGGTTGGTCTTTAGATTGCGTTTTGATCAATTCAAAAAGTTTTTTGAGGCGATTTTTTGCCTGGTCAAGTTGTTGGCTAAAGACTGCTTTGGTGCGTTTGACCTTACGAAAGTACGCATTTCTCTTTCTTTTTAGCGTCAGGAGGCGATTGGCGGATGGTACTGATCTCCAGTTGCGTTCGGCGGTTCGGAGAGAGCGTCTGTCATCGTTCAGGAGCCCGCTGAACCAGGGTTTAGAGTCTTTCGTGGAGACTCTCTTTAGTTGCAGGGGGGCAAATTTGTTAATTATCGAGGTCATGGAATTTAGGTAGTGGTTGGTGAGGTCTGTTACGTTGGAAGTTCCAGCGGGTGGTAGAAGTAGCTTCTTACTAGTGGGGGGTAAAGAGTTTGTGTTGAGTTTTTTCCAGTCCCTTTTCCATATCTTAGGTTTTGTGACTTGGGCAGATGTCCGTTTGATTGTTTCATTGATGAAGAAGGTGATGATGTGATGGTCAGACCAATCACAAGGGAGGATAGATTCCAATTGGGTGGCCTCATTCTTGGCAATTATTAGATCCAAGATTGCGCCCTTGTTGTGAGTTGAACTGTTGCACTACCGTGTCGTTATGGTCATTCCAATGGAGGTTAAAGTCACCTAGGAAAATTTGTGTGTTACTACGACCGGTGAGCGATGTGATCAGTTCCATGAGGTGTTCTGTGAAAAGGAGGTTTTCGCCAGGTGGGTGGTAGATGATGTGGAGCGAGGAGACAGGTTTACCATTGTTGTTGATGTTGAGACTGATGTATTCACAAGAAGGGAGTTGTGCTGGTATGGCTCTATTAATGGTAATGTTGCTGCGATGTATGCACGCAATGCCACCTCCAATCTTGCCTCCCAGCCTGTCTAGTCTGATGATGTCATCAGTGGCGGTGCGTCCATTAGGGGCGTTGGGGCGTTGCCCCCCGCCCACACACGCAGCTCCACTCCCTCTGCGTACTGAGTTTACTTAAGTTCAAACAAACTTATGTCGAGGTTGAGGGGACAATGGGTGTCAGTCAGCATGATGAAGGACCGCCCACCCCCTTCAGAGTCTGAAGGGGGTGGGCGGTCCTGTGTCATGTTGACTGACAGACATTGTCAGGGGCAGGCAGCAGCACAGGTGCGCATGAGTGGGGACGGAGGCACATTTTTTAGCCTTCCCCACGCATGCGCACGTGCCTGCTCGGCTGGCGCATGCCCATTAGAAGAGCGCAACCTCGCTCTCCTAATGGGCAGGCGGGCAGAAAGCAACCATGCCCTGTGTCAATCCTGGCTGAGGACGGAGGGCGGGGTCTCCTCTCCTGTGAAGGCGCCAAGGTTCCGGAAGATGCTGTGCTGACGGTCCGGCAGTCAGGTAAGTTTAACTTTAATTGATTTCTTCCTTCTTTTCTATATACACACAATCGCCTCAGCAGCCCCCGACTCATGCTCTCCTGCCTCCTCCTTTCGCCCCCGTGAGCCTCCGTAGGCCGGTGATAAATGTGTTCTCCGCGCGGCCTCTGCAGTGTATGTGGAAATGCTGCACTATGTATGGATGTGTAATACATATCCATACATAGTGCAGCAATTCCACACACACTGCAGAGGCCGCGTGGAGAACACATTTTCACTTGGCTCCAATACACTGCATACATTTCATTCCGATCTTTGCAGGTGGGTTCACCAGCACCCGCTAACTGTGCGAAAACCTTGGCCATAATCTAGACATTGGCTCAGTTTCTTCCTAATGCAGCAAGCAGCAGAAACGGTGGGTACCGAGAATGGCACGTGAGGCACTGCTGCTTTGAATGTTACCCAAAGGAAACATTTGTTATTTGTTAGGGTACCCAACAAAACCAATGTTTTAATATATTTTTGTCCCTTACAAAATGTGCATATTTCAAATTCATTACTATTGAACGGAGTATAGAAACGTGAATTACGTTAGAAAGGGATCCGAGTAATTCGGAATGTTGAAATGCGATTTTTGGGAGGGTGGTGGTGGGGGGGGGGGGGGGAGTTGTTACTGCCGCTCGCACATTGCCATTCATCGTTTGGTCACATGTTCCTCTCTCAAACGAGTTTATGGCTTTTAAGAAGTGATCCTTTTTTGTCACGTTTACTTAGCACCCCCAGCCCAGCTCCATTTCTATCGGGTCTAGGGCCATCCTCGGATGGACGGGCGAGGGTTCCACTCGCACTGGGAGCGGTAATTGATACTCGGCAGGCAGTGGTGGCGATTACATAAATTTGAGGTGAGGAGATCACGGCTGCGGATACAAATAAAGGCCGATGACCTGGAAAGCATTACCTGCCCCCTGTCGGCTAGCCATTCTGTGCTTCCTTTACCCGGCAAAGGCCCCCATCCCACGGTGCAGAGCCGCGCATGGCTCACAGTGGCAAGCAGCACAACCTGCACATTAGTTGACACTGACAGCCTAATGACCAAGATTATAGGCGAGGGGGTCTAGCCTGTTGTCAATGAAGGAAGGGGGATACAGAAATAATGTGCCTGTAAACAGCCGCCTCTTTACTTTTTGGTGGCATTTAGAATTAATGTGCCACCTGGCGTGCCGTGGCCGTGTTTTCTAGTGTTTACCATCATGCCAACACCCTACTCCTCAGTTTCCTTGATTACAAAATGCGCAGCGCTCTGGAACTTATGCACCTTGTTCCTACATTTTAGTTTTACTAATAACTTCATTAGTATCTAATTTTCTCATTCGTTACCGTGGCCCCTGACTCTTTTCGGCTATTTCCTACATTTCTTTCCCAATTTCCACTTTTCTATCTTCTAAGCGCCTTATCTCGAAACTCTCTTCATTTTTAAAACAACTCCTGTGCTCACCCCACACTCCTGACCAAAGTCTGAACCTCCACAAATGCCCCTCCGCTCGTGCCTACCTGCAGCTCCTAACTGCTGACGGCGTTGCAGGTAGGGCCTGTTCTGGCGATCCTTTCTAGCTTCTCACTGTCCCCCTCTGGACCTGCGAGTGCCTCTCGTCTGTCAAGGGCTCCAGAGAGTCTCTCTTCTGGAAGGCCGTCCCTAACTCTTCTCTGTCACTCAGTGGATGCCCCCTAGCCCCGCCTTGTCTGGTGTCATACATTTGTTTCTTCTCGCGCATTGAGTGATTCCTATCTCCATTCTGCATGGAAATCCTTCAGCAAGGCAGCGTTGTGTGGCATATATTATTTTCATATTATAGAGCTGAAGGATTATTGTTTGCCATGTGACACGTACTATTACATGGTAAAGATGTTTCTCACAGAAAGAACGCGCCTTTAGTCTCTGTCATACAGACCATGTTGCTGGTTTCACCATGGTATGCCACGGGATCAAGAAGTAGTAGGGAGTATTCTTAAAGGTAGGCTAAAGTCTGAAAAATAGAAGTAGCGGGCAGTGTGTGCTTTATATAAACCCCAGGCCCACGCTCTGCACAGTGACACATTTAGCATGCATGGTGCCAAAGGGTAGTTAGAATTACAGTGTGCAGAATGCCTTTGTTTTGGATTCTCACCATTTTTTTTAAAAGTAACCAGCTATTATTTTGAAGTGTGTCATCTTTCTGAAACCCCGAAGCCCTAACCAGTATCTAGATAGGTCCCACCACAGTTTGTGTGTGAACGTGAGTACAGGTGCGTTTTTATTTAATTAGCTTCTTTATAGCGCCTCGTGGCCACAACGAAGCAGTGCAGCATTGTCTCAGAACGGAGTGCCTGAAGGAATACATGAGCTCCATTCTGTCCAAATGCATATTCAGAGCTGACTCACAGGGCAGCAGTTAGACCGGATCAAGAATTTCCATTTCCCATTCTGCAGCGCCGACAAACTTGCTTATTTTAATTGGATGGCTGACAATTAGAGAGTATGGGAGCTTGTTTTATTCTCAGGTTAAAGGTTATTAGAAAGAGCATTCAAATAAATAAATAATATAAAGTGAATTCAGGATTCTGCATTTTAGGCCTCACCGTTCTGGGCATAATCCTCCATACTCCCTATGCGTGTTTTTGCTTGCATTGCATGATGATTAATTCAATTGTATTGCTTTATTATCCTTCCTGCTTTCTTAAATTTGCTTGAAAATGCACCATTTGTCCACTCTTTTAAAAAAAAATTCTCGAGGGGGTGAACCCCTCGAACCCCCTGTAGGTTCTTTGGGCATCCTCGTTACCATTGTTCGCCGCAGTCGGGTACCACAATAAGTTTACGCCTCACCACTTTCAAATGTCACCAGCCGCCACTGGATGTCATAGTTCGGGGGAACCAAAAAGTCGATAATTGGCGAGGAAGAGTCTGTAAGCCATGTTTCAGTGAGTATGATGAGGTCAAGGTTAGTCGAGCTAATGAGGTCGGCTATGTCTGTGGCGTGTTTCGATGCCGACCTACAATTCATGAGTGAGCATTTCAGGTGTGGGTAGACGGTGGAGGAGGTGGGTTCCTGGATGAGTGGGACTTTACAGAGATTATTGATGATGATTCCTCGGTTGTTGTGAGACGTGGGCCTGTGAGGGTTAGCGAGGATAGAGGGTAAGG
Organism: Lissotriton vulgaris; assembly: GCF_964263255.1. Taxonomy (NCBI): domain Eukaryota; kingdom Metazoa; phylum Chordata; class Amphibia; order Caudata; family Salamandridae; genus Lissotriton; species Lissotriton vulgaris. The sequence continues at coordinate 1,095,271,146 of NC_141689.1, read as the reverse complement.
GCATGTATGAAGGAGGAGCAGATGTGGTAGGGGGTGATTCGTAGGAGAGAAAGGAGGTCTTTCTCGGAGAGATGATTGATGGTGCGCAAAGGGCGGGGGGGTAAGTTAAGTGAGGGAACTGATATCCACCTGGGAGCAATATCTTTTGTGCGGAGGGAGCGTGTGGGGGATTTGTTTGGAGCGTTGGACTTTGGGAGCCTAGGATGATACGATAGCTTGGTATTAAGAGCGTGAAGGTCTTCTTTGATTAGATAAAGTGTAGACATGATCTCATCCAGTCTAGTGTCTGCTGGGTTTGAGGAAGGGTGGAGAGGTGCGCTAAATGGTTGTGCAAAGGGTGTCAGTTTGTTAATAGAATGTGGTATTATCGGGGTGTGTGCATTTGATTTTGTGGTTGTGTGTGTGTGTGGTAGAGGAAGTGATGTAGATGGTTGGGAAGAGGGTATACCATTTCGGTGAGCATGAGTGGGAGGAGAAAAGGGAGGGAAGAGTTGTATAGAGGTTGAGCTGGTGTTAAGGAAGTCGAGGGATGACCCGGGTAGTGCAGGGGACTGGGTTGAGGAAGGCTGGATGGTGTGAGTCTTGTCCTTCAAAGGTGAGATATTGTGAGTGGAGGAAGGAGGGGGAGGGGTGATGGTTCCCGTAGTGGGTTCCGTTGGTGAATTGGGTGCTTGATTAGATTGTGAAGAGTAGGAGGGGGCTAGGTTGCAATGCATGGAAAGTGTTTGTAGCGCTATTGGCTGCATAGGTGGGTGAATCTGGGGTATCGGGGTGGGGGAAGAGTCAGAGGAGTCAGAAAGAAGGGGGACAGAGGGGGAGAGGGGGTGGTGAGCAATTGTCCAGCATATAGTGGTATCCGTGGGAGTGTGAGGAGCAAGAGTGGTCTCGGTCATGCTGGGTGGGGGGAGCGTGAGCAGTATCGGTGAGGTGCTGCTAGTAGTATAGATAGGGGATGCCCATCCGAGGGCCAGGTGTAACAGAAGGAGATAAATCAGGAGAATCAGGAGCCGGAAATGACCGGGAGGGAAGGGGAGGAGGGTGGGAACTAGCTCTATCATGCCTGGTACTGTTGGTGCGTGTGTAGGTGGGTGTTGGAAACATAAGCGGTTTGTCTAATTGTTCTTTAATGAAAGGGAAGATGTTGCCTAGGAGGTTTAAACTACGGTCAATGGCTCGTAGAAGGATGGTGCAGTTGTTATAGATAGTGATTGTTGCTGTACCTTGGAAGAGTTGGGAAGGGGCAATATAAATAGCTAAACCGTGTGCTGATTTTCTGGTGGAAGAAATAGAGAAAGTGGCTAGGAGTAGCTTCCTCCATTGTGCTCGCCGTTTAGTGTGGAAGATGATGTCACTGGTTGATTGTCCGTTGCGTGCAGAGAAGTAGGGGTCGGCGAAGAGGGTTTCGGGGTGAGATTTGATGAGGTTATGTTTGAACCGTTTGGCCGATTTTTTTGAGAGGCCAGTAGGGTAGATGATGTTGTGTGATTGAGTGCCAGTGAGTTCCATGTTATATGTGGGCGGGAGGGTGGGTGTGAGGAGGCGTCTAAAGGCTCGGGATCTGGGACCGTGCGGGGTAGGTTGTGGATGAAGGGGAAGAGAGCTCTCTTAGAATGGGAAACTGTCCTGCAGTGGAGATGTAGAGGGGTGGGTAGGCTCCGCACCTGGCAAAAGGTGGGGGAGGTGGCGGGGTAGGTGGAGAATGTTTAAGTGATGTGCACTAGTGTAGTGATCGTATCAGTATGGGCACATCCTGTGTAGAGAACCTCAAAAGCGTCTATGAAGTTCTATGTCTATTTTCATGAAGGTCCAAATAGCCCGCGGAGGGGAGTGGTGAAAAGGGGTCAGGTTAGTTAATCTAGTCAAATTACACTGTTTAGTGGCAGAGGACTGTAGTCCTTTTTCCTGAGCAGAGGAACTAACCCCCCAAGTTTAGGGACAAAAGAGGCAAATGGAACTATTAAATAGGCAGTCTGACCTAGGGAAGAGAGGAAGGTGGTAGAAGTGTGTGTGAAATGTCCTTGTGTTGTGTTCATAACAATCTGGCCGCTTCCTATGTAGAACAATCTTATGGTCATCTATGTAGTCCTGTGATTCATTCCATTAGGGTAAAAACATCCAGTGTATTGATCGTTCCAATATGGCCGCTTCCTTTGTAGAAAAACATAATCGGTGTCTATGAAGTCCTATGTCTATTACCATGATGGTCCAAACAACAACTTGAGGGGAGAGGTGGAAATGGTCAGGGTAGACCTAGTGCACTATGGTTGGGGAGTATAGTCCTTTTTCCCTTACATTAGTTCAGATCCCCGATGTCCAGGTTTTTAAAATAGGTAAAAGACGGCCATTTTACTGAAGGTAGTTCAGTGAAGGCAACACACCACATGTAATAAAGTTAAAAAGGATCGATCCAGGCTATTAAACAGGCAATCAAGAAAAGACAACTTGCTTTTGTTCATGTCGATGAGATATGTGAGGCTGAGACACCACTTCACATCCAAGAGCTGCATTAGATCGTAACCAGGAGCCAGAAAGGGTAAAGGTTGTCGAGGAAATTGTGCAGCTCACGCGACGCTCACATGAAACGAGTAAGATTCCATTGTTTATAGACTGTGAGGTCCGTATTATCAGCAGCCCTAAATACCAATGCCGTGGTAGGGCTAGACCGATAGAATTGGAGAAGCAGTTTGTTAATCCTGAGGGGGGCGGAGCTAGGCTGCGACTTATGCACCGAGAGGCTCCGGGAGCTATTTACCGGTGAATCTGCTTGTTTCTTTCTTTGCTCCTTACAGACGTCCTTGTGAGCCCCCCATGCGTCAATCCAGAGCCATCTGAAGCCCCTCTCCTCAACAATTCAAGAGGGCGGCGATGCTCCGTCTGCGGAACCAGCCCAGTCCCGACCCGATGTCAGCGTTCTTAAATTGCCTCGGGACGGGCAGATCAGGGCAGTGATGCGATGCAGTGCTGGAGGGGCGGTCCAGTCGAGTCGACCCTCAGTCTTGTAGGCGACGTCTCAGCTCTGTTCACAGCTCCGATGATGGCGAAACTCGATGGCTCAAACCCAGCCAGAGTCGGAGCGGGCAGGAGTGGGCGGTGATGAGCTCCAGTGTGATCGGTCAGCTCTCCGCTTCCCCGGTGATGGTCCGATGCGATGCGGTGCGAGGGGGGGGGGGGTCCAGTCGAGTCGGCCCTCGGTCTTGTAGGCGGTGTCTCAGCTCCGTTCACAGTTGCGATGATGGCGACACTCGATGGCTCAAACCCAGCTAGAGTCAGAGCGGGCAGGAGTGGGCGGTGATGAGCTCCAGCGTGATTGGTCAGCTCTCCGCTTCCCTGGTGATGGTCCGTTGAGTATCCGCTCCACTGGAGTCAGGGAAGACCAAGGTAGGCGACCGGATTGGCCCCGTTCCTTATAAGAATAGCAAAAGTCGATCGATCAATCCAGTTTCTCTTACTAAGTCAGTTTTGATGGTTTATTTCCGATGTTGACTGCCGCTAATAGGGATAATCGCTGAAAGCAGATCCCAAGCGCTTATACTTTGTATCTTGGGCTGGAGAGGTTGTGCATGGCCTCCACTTAAAAAAGTAGCCCAGGTATACTACTGAACTCTGGCATATTTGTCATTTACTGGCCTTAATAGTCAGGTCTGCCTGCTGTAGGGTCTGAAGCACTTCCCTCAGGTGGGACAAGTGATCCTTCAAGGTGGAAATGCACACAGCTATATCAATCAGATAAGCTGCACTGAACTTTTCCAACCCAGACAGGACCCTGTTTACCAACCTTTAGGAGGTGGCAGGGGCATTCTTTAAGTCAAAGCGCATTACTTTGGATTGGTACGGTCACTCTGGTTTGGAGGATGCTGAACTCTCCTTCGCTCCTTCAGTGAGAGCAACCTGCCAGTAGCCCGAGGTCAGATCAAATGTACTCAGGCACTTAGCAGCCCCTAACCTATGAATGAGCGCAACAGCTCTAGGTATAGGGTGAGCATCAGTCTTAGTGACTGCATATTCAGTACTCTGTAGTCCACTCAGAACCTTAACTCCTTCTTTCCCCCTTGAAATTAAAATCTGGGCACCACTGGGCTGGCCCATGGGCTGTCTGAGGGCTCAATTACCTCAAATTCCAGCATCTTAGCTTTTTCAGCCTTGATGCAGTCTCTGACATGGTCAGACAACTTGTACAGGATGTTTTTGACAGGTAGGCTGTCACCAGTGTCAATATCATGTGTACACCAAGTGGTGATACCTGGGGTCAAAGAGAACAGAACAGCAAAATGTCCCAGCACCTGCTTGCAGTCTTTGTGTTGCTGGTCCATCAATTTGAGAGAGAGTAAAACTTCCTTCACTGACTCATCTTGCACAGTGTTGGAGAGGCCTGGCACTGGCTCAGTCTCCTCCTCCCTTCCCTCATCTGTGACCATCTACATGGCCATGTCTGCCCTGTCATTTTGGGGCTTTCTTTTTTTTTTATTATTATTAAATCTTTATTTCGACATGTATGTCATAAAAGCAACACGTTAAAAACAACATTAGAAATGATAGAACACTGATTACAGAATAGGGTCATTTAAAAAGGAGGGGCTAAAATTGCAGATCAATTAGTCCTTGGGCGCTATGCAACTAAAACCAGATCATTATTCCACTTTTTTCCTTCTTAGATTCCACATTGCCGCCAGGAATTTAGTAACCCCAAACACAATCCATGGCGACAGGTCAGTTTTTAGTATTCGGAACGAATCGAGGTGCTGCCTGATGCCCAAATTTCTGCAAATAGGGACAATCCAATTCTTCCTGGGAATCTTGTATAGAGGACAGAAAAAGACCATATGTATCTCGGACTCTAGAACAGCATTGCACCCAGGGCAGTTTGCAGGCGCATCCTGCTTCCATCGTGCTGATAGGGCTCTGAGCGGTAAAGAGTTATATCTCCACTGGAGGTACAGCTTTCTGTGACTACTAGGATTGATGGCATCCAAGGCAGGCTCAGGTTTATAAATGTCCTTATGCTCCAAGAATGACAGTGTTAGCGACCCTATTTTGGGGTTAGATAGGTGTTCGGCCAGGTTTTTTTGGTAGTATGTTCTCACCAATTCCTGCCGGGATATCCCACAGCATGCTTCTTCAGGGTTCCTCCATACTTGGGTCAGGCCCAGTCTGTCAAACTCCTGCCTGATGTATTTTAACCAAGGAATGTCCCAACTATTAGGTAGGTGTAAAAGTTCTGATAGTTCATTCCTATAGCTAGACAATTCCGGAGTAGCCCAGAGTCGTCTCCAAAAAGTAAGTGGTTTCAGACCTAATTCCTCCTTAATAGGTCTCAGGCCCAAGTCCAGTCTAATAGGAAAAAGGGGCGAACTCGGCGGTAAAGATAAGAGCTGTCTGATGAACATATTTTCCAAGGTACTGAAATTTGATTGACAACTATGCGCCCATAACTCACCCCCATAAAAGACTGCCCCCCGTGCCTGCAGCTTATAAATTTCAAGGGGAGGCGAGACAGGTTTGTAGATAGTCTGTTTTAACAATTTAAAAATCCCCCCAATTTTTTTGTGAAAGCTTCAGTTGGGATTTGGTCTGGTGATGTGCCCAGGTCATGTCCTCGGTCAATGTTAGGCCCAGATAGTCAAAAGTTGACACTCTCTCTAGGGAAACACCCTCTATGGTAGGGTTGGGGCGAGACAGTCTGGGTGGATTGAATACCATATACTTAGTTTTGGATTTATTTATTTCCAGGCCCCTATCGTTGCAGAAGGTAACAAAGGCATCCAGAACTCTCTGTATACCCATGGGTGACTTTGCGAGCAGGAGGGTATCATCCGCGAACATGATCGCGGAGATGCCGGTTCCCGCCAGCCTTGGGGCATCCCGGTTGGGGACCCCGTTAAGATGGTCAATCACCCCGTTTACAAAGAGGCAAAACAGGGTCGGTGCGAGCACACAACCCTGTCTTACCCCTCTGCAAACGGGGAAACTCGCCGACAGGATCCCATGTCTGCCGCATCTCACCCTCGCATAGTTCTGGGCGTGGAGACGGATGAGGATGTTTAGTAGGGGCAGGGGAATTCCTAGATCCCTCAATACTTTCCAGAGTTTGGCTCGTGGGACTAAATCAAAAGCCGCACGAAGGTCAACAAAAACAGTGTACAGCGAGCCCCCCTTAATTTTGACCGTTTTCCAGAATATCATACTCAATCTGAAGATTTGGTCCACTGTGGATACCTTCTTTCTGAACCCAGCCTGGTACACACTAAGGATTTCCAACTCCTCCACCCAATCCAAAAGATGGTCCAGAATCAGCCTTGAAAAGAGTTTCTGTGAAACATCTATAAGGCTGATTGGCCTATAATTAAGCGGAAGAAGGGGGGAGCCCTTCTTGAATATGGGCACCAGCTCTGCCCCCAGCCAGGTGTTCGGAGGAGACATACCACCTAAGATTGCGTTAAAGATTTTTTGAAGGTAGGGGGCCCAGATCTCAGGTTCCTGTTTGTATACATCACCTGGTACTTGATCCAGGCCTGGCGCCTTGCCCAGTGGAAGATTTGCTATAGCTGTCCTTACTTCCATCAGGGTAAAGGTAAGCTCAAATCCATCCGAGTCCGTATTGTTTACGGTCGGCGCGATGGGGTCAAGGAGGTCAATGGGTCCTTCCTTATAAAGGCTGCTGAAATGCTGTTCCCAGGCCTCAGGTGCTATATTGGGCATCACAGCTTGCTCATGGTCCGCCGAGCCTGTGCCTACAAGCTGCCAGAACTTGCGGGCGTCTTTGACCCCCAGGGTTGTAGTCATGTTGGCCCATTTTTCAACCTCCCATTCCTCCCTGGCGTAGCGTGTGAGATCCCTATATATCTGTCGCTTCGTTTTTATTAAGGGCCTACTGGTATTTTGTTTGAGCGCCTCTAGGAGGTCTCTTTTTGCTTGCCTACATGCCTTATTGTACCAAGACGGCTTCCTTATTTGGCTAGGCTTTTTTCCGCCAATGGGGTTTAGGGTTCCTTTAATGGCAGTGACTAACGAGATATGTAGTTTGCCGAGCTGGTGGTGATAATCGCCTTGAGTGTGGTCTAGTGCAGCAGCGCCCTCAAGTAGAGGAATTAGTAGGCTATACAGTTTGGCCAACTCTGTCGAATTTTTGGCCAGCTTGTCCCATCTTATCTTGCGTCTGTTACTAGACAAAGTACCGGCGTTAAAGTTGTCCTGCTCGGACAACCGGGCCTCTCTCGTACCCGGAATCCTGAGCCATATCGTCAAAGGGTCGTGGTCGCTCTCCCCCCTTTGTGTGATCTTGAAATCCACGATTCTTTTCCATTCCCTGGATTCAATAAATACATAGTCCAAGCGTGCCCTCCTTCCTGCCTGGGAGAAGGGGCTTTCAATCTGTTCACAAGCAGGACACTGTGAGGGTTCCTGGGGGTGTTAAGGTCTCCCAGTTAGGTAACCTTGCCATTCTTCTCTAGGATTGGGTAGGGTGCAGTCCACTTGTCAAGGAAAGCCCTGGGAGCTACAGGCTCCAATACCCACACCAACTGTCCTGGAGTGTATTCAGGCATGGCAGCACTCTTGTCATACCAGTGCTTCATGAGCTCCTGGCTGGCCCCCAGTTTCCTGATTCCTTTGGACATGTACTCTGCCATGTTAGATCTCAGGCATAGTACATAATCCAGAAAATTGTTCTTAGCTTCCTTGAGAGACTTTTCCCAAGACTCTTTCACCAGCCACAATTACCCATTTACAGGGTGCCCAAAGTGACTTCAAAGGGGCTAAATTCAACCCCTTTTTGTGGGACCTCCCTGTAGGCAAACAGTAGGCATGGGAAGAGAATATCCCATCTCTTCCTGCGATTGTCAGACAAACAATTAATCATACCCTTCAGGCTCTTATTGAACCTCTTCAACAGATCACTAGTCTGGGGTTTTATGAGGTGGTGAACTTGTAGGCAACACCACATTTATCCCACATTGCCTTCAGATGGTAACTACACAAAATATTGAGTTAAAAATATCGACTTACATAAATATCGACTTCAAAATATAGAATGGACAAAATATCGAATGGACAGAATATAGTCAACAAAAAAATTGAATTTTAGGTAAGTAATTTAATATCGAATTTCATAAATATAGAAAGTCAAAATATCAAAGTATATAATATAGGTATTAAAAATATCGAATTTTTAATAATATCAAATTTTTTAAAGTGTTTTGTATGTTAGTATATGTGTGAAAAGTGTATAATTATTTTATAATTTTAAGTAATGAATTGTATGTTATTTAATTTTTGCGTAATTTAATTCTGTAGCAGGTTGAGGGTTTATAGGGTAATAGGGTGGGAAGTAATTTAATTATAATTAATTAAATATTTAAATGTATTTATTGGTATTTATTTTGAATTCATTGTTAATACATTTTTATTTGGTAATTAATTACATTTTAATTGGCAATTAATTTTACTTAATTGATTAATTGATAATTATGTTAATTTATTTTCCGTGGAGGGTTGTGGGTTTATAGGGGAATAGGGTGGGAAGTAATTTAATTACAATAAATTAAATATTTTAATTTATTTATTGGTATTTATCTTGAATTAATTGTTAATTAATTTTTAATTGGTAATTAATAAAATTTTAATTGGTAATACATTTTTATTAATTGATTAATTGATAATTATGTTATTTTATAAATTTATTTCCCGTAGCGGGTTGTGGGAATAGGGTGGGAAGTAATTTGATTGTCATTAATTAAATATTTTATTTTATTTATTGGTATTTATTTTGAATTAATTGTGAATTAATTTTTAATTGCTAATTAATTGGTAATTGGTAATTCATTTGTATTATTAGTTAATGAAGTTTACTAATACATTTTTATTTGTATTTTTAATTGATTAATTATTATATTATATTAAATTGGTAATCACTTTGAATTAATTTGTTATTGGTATTAATATATATATATTTTTTTTTTTAAATATGAAGTATTTACTTTCCATACTGTTGCACTCTCTGGAGTGGGAATAGTAATTTTCACCCCTACGCTATCCAAAGCTTTCCTTACTGTTGCACTCTCTGGAGTGGGAATAGTAATCTTTACCCCAACGCTATCCAACGCTTTCCCTACTGTTGCACTCTCTGGAGTGGGAGTAGTAATTTTTACCCCTACGCTATCCAACACTTTCCCTACTGTTGCACTCACTGGAGTGCTAATAGTAAATTTCACCCTTCCGCTATCCTACGGTAAAAATATTGTATATTTTATTATTAATATGATGTTAATATATATATATATATATATATATATATATATATATATATATATATATGTTTTGATAAATAAAATTGTATTTTTTTATATCTTAAATTAATTATTTTATAATTTTTAGGTTATTTAAGTATTTTTAAGTATATTTTAGTTAATTATTTTTAATATTTCATTAATTTTAAATTATTTTTAGGACATTTACAAAAAGTTTATATTTTGACTAACTATTTTTTAAACGATATTTTTGATTCGATATTTTTGTACTTACCCGTTTGTAGATAGGAATTCAATATTTTTGTATTCGATATTTTATACTCGATATTTGTGTAATTCTATATTACTGTAATCAATATTATGTCAGTGATCCCTGCAGATAGCTGGACATAAAGTTTGTGCCTCTATCTGAAACCACCTCCTTTGGGAAGCCTACTCTGGTGAACACATCAAGAAGGGCACTAGCAGATGAAGGAGCAGTGACTGTCCTGAGGGGTATTGTTCAGGTTATCTTGTGTCATGGTTCACTACCACAATGATATACGTGTTCCCTGATGCAGTTGGTGATTCTAGGGGGACCAACAATGTCCACTCCCATACTCTCAAAGGGAGTCCCAACCATTGGCCATGGTATCAAGGGAGCCTTTGGCAGGCCTTACAGGTTTCACAGGAGCTACAGAACTCCTTGACCTTTTCAGACATATGGGGCCAGTAGAAATGGTTTACCAACCAGTTCCAATTCCTATTCTGCCCGAATGACCTGCTAAGGAGATGTCATGACGTAAGATCAGGAATAGGCCTACGTAGTAAACTCCGTTCCGCTTACATAGGTTGTGGAATTAGGACATTCAGCACTTCTCTGCGGAGCTCGGTGTTCCTGGATTCCACCTTCCAGGCATGAAGTGGAGATTTTTCCCATTCGTACACTTAAGATTTGTTTTGCCACTCACTTGTGTAAGGGAGAGGTGTTGCACTGTGGCCAGGACGACTGACGCTGGAATCTGGGGATCACGGTTCAATCGCCGGAGGCAGAGTAGCCCATCACCATGTGACTCTGGGCAATAGCTTGCTTAATCTTCCTGACGGCCCCCAGCGCCTGGAGACCCTTACCGGTGATTGTTTGCGCTTTACAAATGTGGATTATTATTATTGTAAGAGCCACAATATTCATGGCCGCTAGCGAGTGCGCAAGAAACCTTATGCCTCCTCACATGGCTTCCAGCCGTGGCAGCGCCAATGTAGTTCCACTCGCAATCGCAGATGCACTACTTCAGTAGCTTTTGTGCAGCTAAATTTACAATAAGAGATTTCAACTGGAATTTCTTCTCCAACGGACCATTGGAGTTCTGTTTTCGTACAAAAATACTTTTTTTACTTCTTTTTTTAGACAGGAAGGAAGTGACCTAGAGCCCCAAACATCCTGTTCCTGTCCAGCAGTCTCCTCCCAGTGCTTTGCTCAACTCCTGGTCACATTTCATTTGGAGCTGGAAGGATCACTCTCTTTGGCTGCTGCATATATGCCATTGGTTTTAAGGACTTTGTATTTGGGATTTCACAAGTAAGTTCAAAACTCTTGTATAAGGGTGTTGTTCGTTTGATAGAGGGCATGCACTAATATGTATTTGTACTGTTATTAAACTTTTCAACACTATTGTGGTGGGTGGCCAGCATTTTCAGTACAGGCCTAGTTATATTTTTGCATTTAATTATTATTCATTTGTAAAGAACAATGTTGCACAGTTAAGTACATTTTCTCCATGTTTTATTAAATTTGCAGTATTTAATTATTTTATTATGTAGCCTAGTCTGCCAAGGGGCTATCCAGTCAGTAGGCCCAGGCAAGTGCTAGTCATGGAAAAACTGTTTCTTTGGTATATGGTGTTTTAAAACACCATTTAGGGTTGGGATGGCACTGGATTAAAGTAAAAATATGGTGGGCTTTTTAAAGTTAATGTTTTCTTGTGTACAAAATGTGTATTTGTGGGGTGATATTTGATGCCTTGGAAGAATATTTTTTGTAAATTTTTTATAGCTCAGTAAATTTTCATTTTTGGCATTGCTGAATTAATGGTAGTGTTTTTTTCAGATTTCCATGCCTCCTCTGTCTGTCCAGTGGGTGTGTCTGTTTGTTTGCCACAGGTCACCATTGATTTGCCTTTGTTCTCCACACCATGTGGCTGGGTTTATAGTCCTAAATGGGTTCTCTTTGTTTCCCATGCCTCCTTGCTGGCAGCCATTTTGTGCATCCAGACAGTGTGCCTTTGCCATAGGCTTGCATGTTTTCTTTGTTCCCCATGCCTCCTTGCTTAGTGTTGTTGTTAGACAATGTGGAACTGGATGGCCTGCCAGCCATTCTGTCCATCCAGCCTGTGTGCCTTTGCTCTAGGCTTGAATGTGTTCTTTGTTCCCCATGCAATCTTGCTTGCTGTTGTTGTTTGACCATGTAGCATTGACTGGCTTGGCAGTCATTTGGCGCATCAAGCCAGGGTGCCTTTGCCATAGGCCTGCATGTGTTCCGTGTTCCCCATGCCTCCTTGGTCGCTGTTGCAGTGGCAATTGGTGACTAAGTGAATTGGTGAGCGCAAAAAATATTTTTTTTACAAGTTGCGAATAGCAGGGTCAGTTTATACACATGTTGCACATCATTAAGAGGGGACAAGGACCATTTGCCATCTGATAAGCACATCTAAATATCACTTGACCCATGGCTGAACGTGACTAACGTTTACTACCCTCCATTAGCAAAGACTTATAAGCATGGCTCTTCTGTTAATGCTTACTATTGTTTATTGGCTCCTCCTGTATTGCTTATCTTGGCCAATATAGATGCAGTTTTATATAGACCTAACTCAACCCAAGGGTATTGGAGCACTTTACATTACACAAGGACACATTAATTTTTTGTGAATGGTATATTGTGATTTGCCCAGAATCATAGAAAGTTGAGCCAATGCCAGGAGTCAAATCTGATTCCCCAGCTCCAAAGTCAGCAGCTCTGGTCATTATGCCACATCCTTATGTGCTACCGGTCTTTGTACGGGATGCTTGGCATAGAAGCCTCATAATAGAAAACCAATATATATAGTGACATTGTGAAAATCAGTGCAACCCTAAACAGTGTTCTTTTAAACTGACTTTTATTTATTTAAAGCTGCTCTTTAACAAATGCACCCACCCCTGTATGAGTTTATATTTTTCCATTGGTCATAACAATACTTGCTTGTCTCTGGGCCCTCGGCTTCAGATGTCCAGCTGACCTATTTCCTCAATTCTCTTTTCAGTGTAATAGGCTTTGCTTCTCTGAGACCACTGCTTTCTCGTCCTGCTGTCTTGTGTGGTCAGCCCCTCAGCTCCCCTCACTACTCTTTGCGCTCGGTTCTACATTTCTGATGGTATTTCCTGTCAAAGTTAAGGGCCTGCTTCCTTACACTGGTGGAGGCTGCTTCTGCCACCTTGTACAGTGGCACACTTCCCCTACCTCACACACTCACATTTCCTGAACACTGTCTGGCCCCAGAAGATCATCACATCCAGGCTCACATGGGGTTAGATTCAGAACTGGGGGGGTGGACAGGGGAACAATGCATAAACAACACCTACAAAAACACTGCCCAACAGGAACAGGTACATTTCAGTCTGTGCAAATGTTACAAAATGTGCCTCTTAATTATTCCTGTATTGTCCTTTTCAAGTAGGGATTTTAATTGTATCAGCTGGAGGGGGGGGGGCTCAATCCTGTCTCACTGCTATGGTAGCAAACAGTGGAGGACAACAAAGACACCAAACTGAAAGTCACCCCACCACCCAAGCCCCACCCCAGTGCCCTATCTGTCACCATTTATCATTTGTATAAGGGATTGGTAGCACTCAAGTCTTTGAAATGTTTCCAGCCTTATGCTCAATGCACCAACATCTCTGAACATTTCCCCTTCTCCTAAATGCACGGGTCATTTTCAGGGATCAAAGGTGGGAAGCGCCATGGTACTAGTGTCTGTTTTAGGACTGCAGCATGCGGCGATAGCGCCCAGCGCAGTTACAGTGTAAGCAAGAGGTAAATACAAGTTTCACTTCCCACACTACCTGCAGCACGCCCTCAATGTACCTGGCACCAGAATTCATCTGAGCCCAAGACCCATCCAATCCATTCGCAGTTAATGTTAACAATGTTAAGCAGCATAAGGAAAGCGTCTGGATTGGCTAGAGTGTACTGGCTCAGTGCTCCGAAAAGCATTGGAGTCCTGCGCCTGCTCTCAGCCCAGACAGCTGGGTTGGATAGGTTTGAATTGTGGCTGTTTGGCTGGCCATAGCAAGATGGCCAGCCAAACCAACATGCACATTTCAATTGAAGTGGCCACTCCTCATTGCTGCCAATCAGCTACATTGAATCACTGGCCCAACCCCACACACACACTGTGTTCGGCGGAGAATAAAATAGAAATAGAATCATATTATTACCATTTTATTTTTCACACTTTCTGCAAAGCAGTGGGAGGGGCGATGCAACTCTGCTGCTATGTAGGAACATACACTGTGCTGTTTGACCATGTGGCACTGACTTGCAGCCATTTTGTGCGTCCAGCCAGTGTGCCTCTGCCATAGGCTTGCATGAGTTCTTTGTTCCTGTGCCTCCTTGCTTTCTGATGTTGTTCGACTATGTGGCACTGGCAGGCAGCCAGTGTGCCTTTGCCATAGGCTGGCATCAATGGATGTGATATCAGGTTAATAATACGCTTGAGGATCATTGTAGTATGTATATTAAGAATATGATTTTGATGAACAGTGTTTATACAGTACATGCAGTTTTTTTATTTTGCACCTCCTTGCCTCACAATAGGTTTCTTCTCATCCTCCCACGCAAACAGTACATATTATTATAATTTTTCTTTATTATTTTTAATTTAAAATTGGTTATTTTTTATTTTTGTAATCTTTATAAGAAAATTTAAATTATTTACGTTTTTATTTGATTTTGGCCTGGTTGATCCATCAATCCATCTACCATAGGCTCACAGCCGTGCAACATGCATTCTGTTCTTCAAGGTGCAATTCCATTTCCTCCTGGATACCCTGGCTGCGTGCACTGCAGACACATCAGCATCATTCTTTTTTTGAATGATTATTCCATTTCCCCCTGGAAGATACATAGGCACACACTAACCTCCATTTTTTTAAAGATTATTATACCATTTTACCATGCAGTTCCCCGAGTGCCACAGGTGTCTCCTTTAGAATATATGGACACAAATGAAAGAGCTCTATTTGTATGTTGTGTTAAGCTGATGGGAAATTACATTTTATAGTATGGTGATGTGCTTTGACTTTAAAGTGGTTGATTTATTATGACCCAAGTAACTAACCACACTGATTTTGCCTTTGTCTGTGCGAATTTAAACTGCAACAATGCAATGTTTCACTGAATGTTTTTCTTGCGTGTTTGCTTTGGGTGCACAAGAGAAGAAGAGACATCACCCACAGTACTGCCAAACATAAGGCCTGTACAGTGGTGACACACGTCAGTCCTCAAATCTTTTCCGATTCTGCAGCTTAGTGCCACTGCCAACCTAGAGCTTTAGGATGTCCCCAAAGAAAGTTGTTTGCAAGAAAGTAGTCAGTGAGAAGAAGCAGCTTTCCACCAGTGGGGTGTCAGCCCAAACCTTTTTCAGACAACAGCTTTTGCCTACCGCACTGGACTCCGAAGAGCAAGCTGGGAGCAGCACTCCTGCATCAACGACAACACCCCAACCTAAGCCCTAGACCATGTCTGTCAGCGAGGCAGCCACTGCAATCATGGCGATACTGATGAGCAGTGACGTCAAATTGGAGTTGTTCTTTTCACAAAGTAGTACCCAATCATTTCAGGAAACAGAGCAAAGTGGACAGCAGGCACACCCAACAATAGTATATCTCACTGATGTTGGAGCAGAACAGGAGGTCGAGCTTCCTGACGAGCAAGAACCTCCTCTTTTAGAATCATTGCTTCTCAAAACTCCAGAAAGGAAAAGGAAGGGTGCTACTACACCATTTTCTTCAACCACCACTTTTAATGATGATAGGGACATGGCGTGGACACCACCAGGGTCCATGAGATGCCAGGAGAGGCAAGGGAAAAGAAAAGTTCTCGAAAGCCTTAGAATTATGGAAGGAGATGGTGAGTAAGATGATGACGAGGTAGTCATTGTGGACGGTGACACAGAGGAGTCCAGCATTGGTATTCGACCTGCTCCAATGGATGTTGCACAGGTAGCACTGCCATCTCTCACATTTGCAAATCCCCTGCTGAGAACCCTACCTTAATAGAAGTATGCACTGCAGAGAGGCAATCAAGGACATCCCCACCTACTTCCAGTTCTTCTTCAGGCTTGGCAGTAGCCTAGTAAAAAAGTACTTTTCCCTAGTTTGGGATTTTTTTTAAGGTTAGCACACAGGAGGAGCACATTGCAGTATGCAGTATTTGCAACATGAATGTTCTTTGAGGTAAGCCTGGTTCACATTATGGTACTGGAGGCCAAACGACCCATATGAAGACACCATGCAATCCGATGGGAGGAGCACCTTAAAAAAATTGTTTAATGTGGTCATGGTGGTGAAGGTGATGACAGCCAGGAAACATCAGCTACAAGTCCAATTGCAGTGGGAGGTGATGATGAGGAAGAAGAAGATGACATCCTCACCAGTGTAGCCTTGTTCCAAGCAGAGAATCAGCAGAATCACCCGCCTCAGCGACTTCACAATGGCACAAGGCTCTGAATCAGATGGAGCCACCATGGCAAATAGTGTGGATGGAGCACCATGCATACAGTGACTGCTCCACTATGACTCGCTCTGAGTCTACCACCACCTACTTCTCAAAAGTCACCTGCTTCAGTGGCCCCCGAAAAGAAGAATAACATTCAGGCCACTATTACGGGCATAGTTAGGCAGAAGGGGCCCTACGACCACAACCACCCAACATCTCGTTTGTACAATGGGAAGATGGCAAACATGTTCCTCCCTTTTTCATTTGTGGAACAAGTAGAATTCTTGGAATTCATGGCGGCCATCTGCCCAAATTAGGTTCCAAGTCAGACCTATTTTGCCAGATTTGCTTTTCTAGTGCTGCATCACAATGTGCTACAATTGGTTCAACAAACTTTGCAGCAAAGGGTTGTTCACACTATTGACCTAATAACACACATGTGGACCAGTTGTCAGGCGACTGATTGCATGTATTGTATTGTATTGTAATTGCAGTTATATAGCACTTACTACACATCATTGCACACTGGATCTCTTTTGCTGGGGTAAAGTAAAAGTTATCTAGAGGTTTTGACCCTGAAAAAAGTTTTAAGAGCACTTGGTGGCATGCAACAGTGGCCATGTTCGCAATGAAGAAATTACATAAAGCTCCAAGCATCTTGGACAAATGTAAAAGCAAGATGTCTGAATGTCAATGACCCAGAGGTTTCAGAATTAGATTTGTTGCCACAGACAATGGCAGGTACATAGTCCAGAAACTAGTTGGTGCATTGTCATGAACCAAACTCAAGCCGCGACAGCCGTAGAAGCAAGAATTACAATCTCCCAAACAATTTACTCCAGTTCATCCGTTATAGTCCATTGGAAGAGGTAACTACAACTATTACAACAATAAATAAGTGGTTCTGGGTGATGTTGGAACCCCCCCTGTGTTGGAAGATTGACAGAGGGAGCAGCCGCCAGCCCTCACTTCATCTATTCAGGTAAGAGAATTATGAGGTCAAATGAACTACATCACTCTGTATGTGACTAACCTGCACTCCGAATTTGAGATAACTTAATTGTTTATCTTTGTTTCTGTAGGCAATATAGGGAATGGCAACATACCCTCCTAACTGGCATACATTTTAAGAAGTAGTAAAGACAGGCTGCGCGAAAAGTTATCAGTGCAAAGGTAAAGTAAAACACACAAACAAATTTCAGACATGAAGTAGATTATAAAAGATCTCCCTTAAACTAACATATATAAAATAAAACCCACCCACAACAGGCCCATCCTCTCCCACATTCATTCCCTATCCCTACTGAATGTCCAAAATAAAAATAAACTATGTCTGAATTGTCCAAAAATGCCTTCCTCAAATTCCCACCCTCTCTACTCACAACAACTCCCTCAACCCAAAACAAATAAAAAAAAAGAAGGGATTGTCCAAGAGGATCTCTACATGTTGTATTCAGGTGTAGAGTCATAGCAATCGACTGCCCAAGTGTACCAGCTCGCAGTTGAGGAGCAATTCTGAAAGGATTTAAATGAAATACATGTGCTTGGCAGTAAGGGAAGGAAAATTGACTTAGGGCCTGATTTAGACTAAATTTTGGTGAAGGGGTCACTCCGTCACAAACATTACAGATATCCCATCTGCCGTATTATGATTCATAATACGGCGGACAGGATATACGTTACAATTGTAAATGGAGTAACTCCCTTTGCCAAACTCTACAAATCAGCCCTTAGTCTGCTGCAGCAGGCTAAGGTACAATGAAAAGGCCGGGTATGTATGGTAAAGGTTTTGCTATAGAATAGTGGTGGGGGGTTCACTGATGTAGCTTAGACTTAGCCACTAAAGTTGAAACTAAAAGTTGAAAGACATATGAACTACTTGTACCATATTATGTGGTGCAAGCCATAAAAAAAAATCCAATTTTTCTGGTAGGCTGGGACAGAAGAACTTAGGAACAAATAAGGGAGTGCCGTACTAGGAGGTGAGTGACCGAGTAGGCACTGGAAGGGAAGAGAACGACACCTTGTTTTCGTTCTGGCTTCAAATCCATTGAAAGCTTTGTAAATGCTACATTAACAGAAGCAGACAAACATTGCACAGCCAACACTGCAGTGCCGGATTGAACCATACTGCAGTTGGGTGCAAAGTTGCATGGGCAGGGAGGTCATGGATGGTTGAATGAAGATGGATGGGATCTGCCTCACTTAACATATACAGTGGGTGTACTAGCAATTGTCAATAACCAAGCAATGTGACTTACCATTGCCTGTCCCTGCAACGGCAAAGACTCCCCCTTCAGCTGCTGCTGGCGCTGGCACTGGTGCTGACCCTGTCACCGGTGGCCTGTGTGGCTAGAAAAAACATTATGCATTTTAGATGCCAGAGACACCTTTTAGTTTTTGTTTTTTTAAACAAAATACAACAGCAACTCATGATTACATTTCAGTTTGCAATATCTCCCCCCCCATCAAAAATATAAATGTGGGCATGTTGCTGGTTGGCAATGCTAGAAAGGCCAACAGTGAAGCCAACCGTAATGGAGGGGCAGAGATATGACGACTGTGATCCATTTAAAGTGCAATGAAGGGGTAGAATTAATTGGTCATAAAAAAGCATATGTTTTTGGTTGACAAATGCAATGGGACCGTCCTCATACTACTCTCCTGCCATGCTGCACTGTCATTGAAACTGCTGGGATTCTGAATAATACATACAACACAGCATTGGGGACTCACTAATAACCATGGCCATTCTCTCATCATTTGAGCATGAACAAGAAATAGAAATCCATCCCAACAAACAAGCATAGAAGAACTTGCAAGTGTCTGCCAAGTCTTCAAACTTCACAGTAGACTACCTAATCCAGTGTCAAAGGGCCACATGTGTCAACATTAGGAATAGGGATAACCTAATTGTGATTTTCTGTGAAACACAATTAGGTAATCACTATTCCTAATGAAACTCCATGAGTGTCATTTAGCGATTCCTAGAGGGTTGCAAATCGACCTACCTCATGAATATTAATGAGGTAAAATCACGGGGATGATGTCCTGCTGGGCTCAGCAGACCACTACGTCTGTGTTTGCTTTTAATAGGGCAATATGGGCCAGATGTAGGTAAATTAGATTTACTGATTTTTAATTACCGAATTTTACCGAATCGGTAATTAAAAATCGGTAAATCTAAAGTGTGGATATGTAGGTATATCCAGATGTTGAAATACCGAATCTTTAATAATCGGTATTTACAGATTCTGTAAATACAGAATCGGTAATGCCCATTCATTCGTATGGGCTTCAAAGCCCATAGGAATGAATGGGCATTACCGATTCGGTATTTACCGAAACGGTAAATACCGATTCACACAAGGGTGCAGGGGGTGTCACTTTGACACCCTCTGGCACCCCCAAAACAGGCACGGGTGCCATGTGGCAGGCATACCTGCCCTAAGGGCAGGTCTGCCTGTCACATGGCATAGGTGTGCATGCACACATGTGCATGCACACCTGAATCGGTAGTTTACCATCAAATTGGATTTGATGGTAAAATACCGATTCGTTAAGGCTCCTGGGACTCTGAAGAGTCCCACCTACATCGGAGAATTACCGAATCGGTAAAAATACCGATTCGGTATTTTACAGAATCTGTAAATTTACCGATTTTGTAAAATTGAGCCCCTACATACCATTTCAGGTATACCGGTCGGTAACAGCCGAAAATACCGATTTTCGGCCGTTACCGACCGACCTACATCGGGCCCAAGATCCCTAGAGATAGTTAATGGAAGGTTCCTACCTCAAGTATTTCCTCCGGAAAGTATAACACACAAAAAGATACCTGAGGGTATTAGAGAAAGTCTTACAATCAATTGACTTATTCTAGGATTGGGGCATCGAATTGTTTTTGAGAAGTCGTCTCACCCTCAACTTATCGAAGCATGCTTCATCATTTGTCGAGCCCTCACACCCAGGTAAGGATGATCTTGCCCGGGCGGACTCTACAGAGGGAAGCTAGTCTATCCCTGGCAGTTCTTATGAATCTGTATTCAGGACAAATAGACTTTGTCCTGTTTTATTGGGGGGACAGAATAAAAAATTAAATATACCTAGTGGTATACTCAAAAACAATGCTTTATTCAACAAGTACCACTGGTATGTATAAAAACACTTAAAAAGTTTGGTCTCATAGTGAGTCACAATGGATCACTAGACCTAAAAGTCCGAATTATCAGGATCTTAATTACCAACATGTTTCTTCGACCAGTCTATGAGCCTAAAGAAGTCTGAGGTCTTCGTCAGGGTAATGTAATAAACAGCACAAATATGTTGAAAACATGTAAACGAGTAAATATAGTTACTGTACTGATCCCTCTTGTAGATCTGTCAAAGCTAAAGAGATAAGCAAAACAGACAAAAGAGAGGAGTAGCTTTCAATCAATGTGTCCCACTGGTATCTTAGGCTAGCATGGTGGTCGAGATGGATTTCAAGAACATTTTTAAAGTGCTATATAGACATCTTGGGGCACTCACCAGACCTCAACGTGTCATTGTAGTTACTGGAATATTGTGTGACAAGCATCCTTAGACTTGTATTCTTTTGATAATTATTCATGGTGTAACCACCTGATCTTGTACCATCACTACTGGTAGCTTTATTTTGTATATCCATGTAAGTGTATATGTACCATACCACAGTAGCATTTTTTCTACAAAGTAATAGAAAAGGTGGACGGCCTCAATTCAAATATGCATATGGATACATACACAGGCGCATGCAACAGTTCTTTATACAAAGGCACGGGAAATATAGAGGAAATCCTTGTTGTTTATTCTCACGGTAGTTCACTATTCGTGGTTAATTTTTCATTGTGCATGCATCACAGTTATTGACTACAGGCTCCATGGCAATGTGTGGGGGACTCCTCCTCCATTGTCACACACTGGTGATATAACATCTATTTCAAATTCAAGGCAACAAACATAAAACAACCCAAACAATGAACTGTTCATTTTACAAGAGGGAAATGTAGGAGTATTTTTAAGTTTCCTGCTTTCATCTATACCAGATTTCCCTACTCGTTGGAATGGTATGTAGCATGCCTCCAATTGTTAATTTAACTGTTAAATCGATAATGTATTAAGGATATTTCTGTTTTTTCCCTGCTGAGCTACAGATCTCCCCCGTGTGTACCTGACTATTGTCTACTCTAAGTGCAAGCGGTCGGTCATGGCCTACATCGTGGGCAGGAAAGCAGGTTTCTTATGTTAATGCCTCGTGAGGAAATAATCTAGTAATATTCCTCAACATTGAGTCTAATTTCATATTTTTGTCACTACGAAATATTTCAAATGCAATGTTTGTGTTAAACATCATAGGCTCACCCTACAAGTGTTCTAATTCAGGCCCTACAAGTAAGGATATAGAGCGCCTCTTTTGAGTATGGGGGTTTGATCTTATAACATCTCTCCTCTTGCTGATTATTTGAATGTGTACGACTATCAGAGTTGACTTCCTTTTCTGCCAAAAATCAATACTCCCAATGCATTTATTTGCATTGTAGAGGACATATTCGTACTCATGCATTTGTTAACATTATACCGGTGCATATTCCTAATTTTAACTGCACCCAGCGTTTCCAGAGGCCACTTTGGGTCCTGAAAAAATGCTTATGTATTTTGTATCTTACTAAATGGTTATCGAGCTGCTCTATATGGCCCCTCTGGTATGTCAAATATCTACAAATCCACTCATTTTTATATGTTTGTGCTAGACCACTAGATCTCAACTATGAACGGTTCATGGCAGTGATGTTTAGGAAGAGTCAACTTACTTTGTCAGGAGGTCGGCGTAGCATTCGCACCTGCTGAGGCCCCCTCCACTACCGTGATGAAGGAAGGGGGCTCCTTAATTTGGCTTCCATTTCAAGTTGTTTGGCCCATTTTGATGGCTTCATATACTCGACGACGTAATTGGTCAGCCCATAGCTAGATGAACTACAGACCTGCGGGGTAATGTAGTTCAGCCGGCTCTGCCTCACCCATAGCCTTATTTTAACTGCTATCCTTTTGGGAAATGTAGTTGAATTAACGTCGGCTCTGCTACAAGCTGATGTTGTTTCTAATTCCGGGATTACTGGCACTCGCACTTCTGGTCATATTCAGTTTAATTAAAAATGAGGTGCGGGGATGAGGTAGTTTTATGTTTTTTTAAAAAACATAATGGAGATCGCCTAATTTATATGAGTGCAATTAAACCGAGAGCTCTGTTTTTTTGAAAACATTAAAAAGCTTACAGCAAGATTTTAAGCATAAGCTGTTTTCTATATTGTCAAGGTCGCCCCTATCAATGGTATATAAGACTGGGTGTTTCTGCATAGAAATTGGTAATTAGTTAAACATCAAGACATCTATTGGATTGTTGTTAGGGCTTCTGTATACATAGACAATACTCTATACTTTATCGTCCCACTAGACAGATGCCTGATGTTGGGGGATGCAAATAGTGGTTATATTCTACAGTTGTGACTACTATACTAAATCATTCAAACTAATTAGTATATCCATCTTTGTTCCGGTGTGAGTAGTTGCAGAGTATTATTGTTACTAGATGGAAGTTTTTGAATTATAATCCATTTGAAGTCATTTTCTGAGTGATTTTTTTAAATAAAATGTCCTATCAACCCCGTTGTGGTCTTTTTGCACCTAAAGGTGCTCCTGTGTCTGTTCATACATATTTTTGCTTTCCTTGTGGTCATACCAATGTATCTTTTAACACAAGTGCATTGGAGAAGATATATCACGTTTGTAAATGATCGTTGTATCCAGAGATTTCTCAGCCCCAGGTCTAGTTGTTTAGACCTTCTTGTCAAGGAACAAAGGGGCATATTATCAAGGGATTTATCTCCGCTTTTTTGGCTTTAAAAGCCAAGAAAGCGGAGATAAAATTATCTCCCTATTACCTAGCTGTCGCTAACACCAGTTAGCGACAGCTAGTAGGAGATAGCGGCCATCTTGGGCCCCGCTTTGCATGTCAGAGAAATTTATCACTAATGACATGCAAAGTGGGCGTGCCAAGATGTTAGCTACTGGAAACAGTCGCTAACATCGCTATCTCCTATTACCAACTTTTGGAGATATTCGCGCTAAGCGCGAATATCTCCAGAAGCTAACACCTGCCCTGAGCAGTTCTTAGCCATGTTATCCAATGGGAGGTGGATAACATGGCTAAGAGCATTCGCTCGGTAATGCATGAATATCGCTGACTTTACAGCAATATTCATGCATTTCGGCCGATTTTTATCGTGTTAGAGATAAACCTTGCTAATAGCAAGGTTTGCGGTGAGTAGGCGGCTGCCGACCCCACCAACATTCTTTTGAGACAATTAGCTCCTGGTGTCCCACTGTTTAAATCGAGCAGCACAATTTATTAATTCATCAACTGAGCAATGTTTTCTGAATGAAATGCTATTTTGAAAACATGTAACATTGCCGATTTTGCACACTTCGATTCCTTTTTGCTGATATTAATCTTTTAATTGAGTAATGTTTTTAGAATGAAATGCGATTATAAATACAGATCATATTGCCGACTTTGCACATTTATACTTTGTTACCTTGCTCCCGCCTCGGTCCCCGCAGCTGTGTGCTGTTTGAGTGGAGGGCGTGGAGACCGGGCACTAGAACGCGCAGGGCGTCCCCGGCAGCACATGGTGTGGAGTTGATCAGGAGCTTCGCTCATTATTTAAACTGAGTACTTTCACAGCACACTGAGGATTGCGGTGAGTAGGCGGCTGCCGACCCCACAACATTCTTTTGAGACAGTTAGCTTCTGGTGTCCCACTGTTTAAATCGAGCAGCACAATTTATAATTTCATCAACTGAGCAATGTTTTCTGAATGAAATGCTATTTTGAAAACATGTAACATTGCCGATTTTGCACACTTCGATTCCTTTTTGCTGATATTAATCTTTTAATTGAGTAATGTTTTTAGAATGAAATGCGATTTTAAAAACAGATAATATTGCCGACTTTGCACATTTATATACTTTGTTACCTTGCTCCCGCCTCGGTCCCCGCAGCTGTGTGCTGTTTGAGTGGAGGGCGTGGAGACCGGGCACTAGAACACGCAGGGCGTCCCCGACAGCACATGGGGGGAGCTGATCACGAGCTCCGAGTCCGCTCATTATTTAAACTGAGTACTTTCACAGCACACTGAGGATTGCGGGGAGTAGGCGGCTGCCGACCCCACCAACATTCTTTTGAGACAATTAGCTCCTGGTGCCCCACAGTTTAAATCGAGCAGCACAATTTAATAATTCATCAACTGAGCAATGTTAAACAGATAATATTGCCGACTGTGCACATTTATACTTTGTTACCTTGCTCCCGCTTCGGTCCCCGCAGCTGTGTGCTGTTTGAGTGGAGGGCGTGGAGACCGGGCACTAGAACGCGCAGGGCGTCCCCGGCAGCACATGGGGTGGAGCTGATCACGTATCAGCGCTCGCGCAGTGGGCGCGGAGATGGCGCGCCGAAGGCGCCCCTAAGGCAAGCCTGTCTGCGCCCGTCCGCGCCTGTTCCGCACCTGGTGCCGGTCAATCTGCCCCAACTGACTTGATAACCTGTCGCAGTTGGTCTAGAGACAGTCTCCTAGACCTAAGGCCCTCTACAGTTGATAAGCACCCTAGATTTAACCCTGCGCTACCCCTGACAGCTTCACTTGCTCTAACTGTCACTTCTCTCTCCACCTCCATGCGCCCCGCTCCCTTAAGCATACAAGAGAGAGACACCCCCCCGCCCCATTACGTGAACTAAAAGCCTGCTTAGTTAATTGTCGTTCTTTGCCCAAACATCCTAGTGACATCTGGCTCAATATTACTTCAAACGCCTGGGATCTAATGTTCCTGACGGAAACTTGGATGAAAGAAGCCTCCAATCCAGATATCATGATGGCAGTCCCCCCTGACTATGAATTTGTCGGGCTAAATAGACTCGGTAGAAAGACAGGGGGAGGAATAGCTATTATCCTGAGATCCCATAGGAAAGTCTCATACAGAAAACTAGCTAACCTGGGACCGAGTGAGGCTATGTATTTTAGCATCTTTGAGGCCTCTTTCCTAATTTGTGCCGGGGTGCTAATCTATAATCCCCCCAACACCTCTCCCATCCATATTACAGATTTAGTTACAATCTTGGCTGACCTTTCCCTAAAACATCCCCATTTTACGGTCCTCGGAGATTTTAATCTTCATATAGATGACAGCAACTGCGCAAAGGCATGCTCCCTGGTAGAGACTCTGGCGGGCATTAATCTTTTTCAGAAAGTGGTGGGCCACACACACACTGCTGGCCACACTTTGGACCTTATCTTCACGAACCTACCTGCCCTATCTACTCTCGCCCCTCTCCCGGTGACATGGTCGGACCACTTTATGATTCCTTTCAAAATCATCTCTCCTCCTATCGTGACTCCCACCTGTAGGTCAGAGAAGGTTGGAAGAAAATGGTTTAAAGTAACAATGGAAGCCATGGAGCCGGCACTTGCCGAGCTCAATTGGCAACCCTCTGCAAATATAAATGAGGACGTAGTAAACCTGGATCACTGCTTTACCACGGCTATTGACAGTATTGTTCCCCTCACTGTTCTTTCCTCAGCCAGAACCAAACCTTCTGCACCTTGGTTCTCTCAACTGCTAAGGGAAGAAAAAAGCAAATGTAAAAGGCTAGAACGCCTGTGGCGCCGCACCTACGATTTAGCGGCTAAAACAAATTACAGAATGCCGCTAAAAAAATTCAATAGAATCAAACAAAATGTCATGAAAGAATATTTTGCTAGTAAAATCAAATTAGCAGACAATTCAGCTTGGGTGCTCTTTCAAATTGTGAAAGATTTTACTAAACCTGCGGCCCTCTCCCACAAGACGGAGCCCTGTCAAGAACTCTGCGACGGACTGTCGGATTTTTTCCATGAGAAAATTAATCTTATCTATGATTCATTCAATGCAGCTAAAAGACTTAACACGGAGGTCAGACCTGGGCATACTTCCGGCAAAGGCATTAGGTTAAGTGCATTTAAAACTATCACCTTAGACGCAGCACTGAAGAAACTTCAGCTTTGTAAATCAGGTTCACTTTTAGACTCTATGCCAGCCCAAGTCTTTTCTGCAATGGCCCCGGCGGTGGTACAACCCCTTGCAACAATATGGAACTCCTCTCTGCTATCTGGTCAGTTCCCGGAGACTTGGAAACAGGCTATTCTTATTCCCCTCTTGAAAAAAACAGAAGCGGACCCCACAGTACTCGGTAACTATTGCCCGATTTCATTGCTTCCTAAACCAGCAAAAATCTTAGAAAAAATAGTCCAAGAGCAACTTTCTGACTATCTAGAAAGCAATGATCTCCTCCATGTTTCACAATCCAGATTCAGGAAAGGGTATAGTACCGAGACAGCACTTTTAGAGGTCTCAGAGACCGTGCGGGAGAGTGTGGACAGGGGCGAGGTAGCCATGTTGGTGCTCCTCGACCTGTCCGCAGCTTTCGACACGGTCTCCCATGACATCCTTCTTAACCACTTCCCTGCTAATGACAAGGTCAACTCGTCATGGGTTTTACCTGCCCTGTGCTTATGACGAGTTGACCTTGTCATGAACAATGATAAATCTGGGACTGCAGCACCCAGCGGGAAAACCCCTTAGCAGCCAAGGTGTTAATAGACTCCGCGAGCTGGGGATTTGTGACACCCCTCCAGCCTGGATCACATCCTTTTTATCGGGCCGTACACAACAAGTATGGTGCCGGTCTTTCTGGTCCAAAGACAAAAAACCACTAGACTGCGGGGTACCACAAGGTTCTGCTCTCAGTCCCCTCTTTTTTAACGTGTATATCGCACCCCTAGCAAAGGTGATTGAGACAACTGGGGTTAGAGTGATCTCCTATGCTGATGATACTCAGCTCATCTTTTCCATCAGAGATCATTCACCCCTTGGTTTTATAAATCTTAAAACCTGTCTCTCGAACATTGTAGCGTGGATGACTTTGAAAACTCTAAAACTTAACACAGATAAAACAGAGGTACTGTTTTTTAATCAAGCAAACACCTTGCCACCCACCACCTGGTGGCCAGCAGAACTTAATCCACCTCCCTCCCCGGTAAAGACAGCTCGCAACCTTGGAGTTCAATTCGATAATGAACTATCCTTCAAAACTCACATCCAGAAAGTCACCTCTTCCTGCTTTGGTAAATTACACATGCTAAAAAAGATCTCCCCCTTTCTCTCTGCTGAGGCTATGAAGACAGTGACCCACGCCTTGATCACTTCACACCTGGACTACGCGAACAGTCTTTATCTAGGACTCCCTGCCTACCTACTACACAGACTGCAGATGGTGCAGAACGCTGCAGCGAGGTTGATCTGTAGAGTCCCCTACCGCCATTCCATTTCACCTCATCTTAGGAAGTTGCATTGGCTCCCAATCTCTGCTCGCGTTAGATTCAAGGCCCTCACATTAGTCTTTAGAGCCCTGAATGGCAAAGGCCCCCTATATCTGAGACAGCGACTGAAACTGGTCCATTCGTCCCTCAACCTCAGATCGAACCATCTCCGGCTCCTACTCCCCCCCAGATTCCGCCTTGTAAGGAAGGGTGGCAGAGCATTTGCAGTAGTCGTATCAAAAATATGGAACGCCCTACCCATCAGTCTCCGTTTCGCTGACACTGAATCTCAATTCAGGGGCAAACTAAAAACCTTTTTATTCTCTGGTTGCTAACTCCTCCTCCTGTTCACTTGCAATCCTTATCGCCGGGACACCCCCGTCGGGGGTAGCCGTGCGCTCAACAAATGTCAATAATAATAATAAAATATCTGCAATAAAAATCGTTGCAGCTCAGCAATACATTTTTATCTCTAACCAGCAATAGCGATAATTATCGCTATTGCTTGGTAATATGCCCCTCAATGTGCAATGGCCACATGGAGCATGGCCCAATACCACTGGTAAATTCCACAGTGTTAGTTCAGTATTCTTTTCTCTCAGTGGTTTAGAACATGTATGGACTAATTCATCCTTCAGTAATCTTGCTCTTTGAAATGAAAACATTGGTTTCACAAAATTCAAGGCTCCTGATGTCAGTATATTCCAATGTTCTTTTACAATTTTCTGGACTTCCATAGAGTGGTGGCACAATGTTGTAATGCAGATCAACCTGTCTGGTCTATTTCTTTCAGAATTTTCAAGTAGTACTTTTCTCAGGGTATTTAATGCTCTTTTTCGGGCTTGATCACTTGTTTTTGGATATTTTTCTTGCTTTTTGTGACCCATAAGGAATTACTAAAATCATGGTGATGGGGGCCAGCTGGGGACAGCAGACCACCATATCCGTAATTGCTTCAAAATAAAGCAATCATTTTAAAATATGGCCCGTTTTACTTGAAGGAAAATTGGTTGAAAAAAAAAAGTTTTCTTTTAATTTTTTAGGAACAGGCAGTAAAAATATGTTACCATCCGCATAGTGTAAGCGACCCCTTGGTGACCCCATCCCATTTGCGAAGTGTTCCCATCAACTTGAAGTTGGTGGTAAAATGCAAATGTTTGCGCCGCATTTAGGTCGCAAAACATTCTTACATACTGCTGGGATTCGGTATTAGGAAGGGACGCCCTAAACACGCTCCTTCCTAATACCGAATCACAAATCCTATTTGCAATTCAGAAATAGGTTTCCGAATCGCAAATAGGGTTGAGGACATAGGAATGCCTTTTTCCGGACGCATACGGACCAATTCTGCAAATCGGGCCATTTGGGACCTCAAACATGTATGTGGTCAAAGTCTTACAGTAGCAGTCTACAGGGTATAAAGTTAGAGGAGAGGGACAGCATAATCAAACAGAAAGAAGCTTAAGCTACAGATTAGCACAGAAACATGAGGAAGTCAGCTACATAAATAAGAAATATAGAAAAAAAGATAATGCAGTGAGGGATAAGTAACAAGAATAAACATTAAAGAGAATGATGAGCATTTAAAAAAAACCCACAGTATAACAAAAAGGAGGGGAAATGCGTCTAATGGGGAGAGGTAAAAGTTAGAGAGATGAATAATAATAACGAGACCTTACTGGGGCCAGCAGACCATCTGCTGTGGTGCTGGTGGTGGAAATTATACCCGCTGCGGCATTGGTGGTGGTACCCTCCTTGGCTGGATCCTCTAATGCCCTCTTATTGCCCTTGGCTGCTGAAGAAATAAAGAAGATAACAAAAACAAATTAGTGGTACAGTTACTCTCCTAAAAGATATTTTGACAAGCAAAGGCAAACGTAGTAACATATTGGCAATAAACCTTTCTAAAACAGAATCCCTATATTATACAGTTGACCTAATATTAATTTCCCAAACCTTACCTAAGCCCTATTTTGAATTTCCTAAACTACATTTGGAAATACTTGAAAATTGTTTCACAATTCTAGCCCTCTTGATGGGCCAGCTCAGTTAAGTTTCCATTTTCAATGCATAGATGCATATTTTGTATCCTACGTCATTGGAAGATTGCTTGGGACTGCACAAGCTACATAAAAAGAAACACACAGAGTAGGCAACTCGCTGATAATATATTACTACTACTACTACCACAGTACCACTATTTTAGTGACAGGAGAGCAGAGCATTCAGTATAATTTCTTGTATAATCACCTCAAGCTAGTGCCTACAGCAACTAGCACTACTAGGTAGCACCAAGCACCTGGATCACTCAAATTGTAACACCAAGTATTCGTAACATTATGTTTTGTGAACTTAACTTACTTACATCTGAGTGTGAGCAGCATGCTAGGTCGAAAACAAAGTAGCATTATAGGATAGGACACAACAAGTTAGCAATAATTAATTACTAGTACTAACCAAGCCCCACAACCTGGATGCCCAGCACGGCAAGCGGGTCCCTTTCTCAGTCCAAGATGTCAGCCCAAGGGTACATCAGCTGTTGCTGCGTGTTCCAAACCCCAGTGCATTGGCTAACGCAACAATGCACACTCGTCCACAGCAGCTAACGCTCCTGCAGGCTGTACTCACTCCAGGGCCTGCTGCTAGCATGGAGGAAAGGTGGCGCTGCACAAAAAAATTATTGCATCCACCTCCTCCTTGATGAAAATGGCTTGAGGCTGCATCCCCTGGAGGCTTTGGCTCCTACAGGGTGTGCAGTTTGCTGCACTGGCGCCCCCTCTCTCACTCTCTGGCATGGATCTGGGCTAATTAGAAAAAAGGAAAGACAGGAAGAAGAGAAGGAATAGACTAGAGAAGGAGAAATTAGAAAGTTGGAGAAATTAGGGGACAAGCAATAAAACTCACAGAAAAAAGAAGCAAAAATGTACATTACAATCAACACAAATACACAAACTAAGGAAATACATTTAAAACAGGGTAAGATAATTCAAATAAAGTTAGGATGGCATCAGTATAATTAGGATTCAGAAGTAGGCCCAGCACCATTCACAGAATAGGAAAAATAAAACAGGCGCACGCATGGGCGATCGAGTGGTGCATTTCGTGAGCATGTTGCTAGGTGAAGCACGCTAATCGCCCCAATGAGGGCAAATGGGTGACCAAGCACAACTCTGCCTGCTCGCACGGAGTTAGATGGAGTTAGATACGTTTTTATTTCACTCCACTGAATTCCCTGGATTGGAACTCCGCCCACACCTAGTCAGGAGGAATTCTCTGTACTTCTGGGGGACCACCAACGTCTTGGTGGTCCCTTCCTCGAGGTTTCTGACCTCAGTGTAGAGGACTTCATCTTTCCAGTAGAATCTGTGGAATCCACTGTCATCCCCCTCCTCTTGCTTTGAGGCGGTCTGCCTAAAGCTTTGAAGGGTGGGACACTCTCACTGTCTCTGACAAAACTCCTTTCCAGTAGGTCCACCGGCTCCTGCCAATTCTACCTCGTCAGGCAAATCTTGCAGAGGTGGATCCTCCCCCTCAGGGAGAGATTCCTACTGCATCTCTGGAATTCCTGGGACTGGCTCACCAGACCCTTTGCCCATGTCCTTGTAAGATTGGCCTGTTGGTCCAGGGTCCAAACATCCAGCATTTTCCTTCTGGGCAGCCTGTGACCTGTACCATTTTCTCCACCCCTGACCAGTCAAACGCTTCAAGATCATTTTACACTAGACACTCTACTGGAAGTGCAAGAGACACAACTACCTTCTTAGGGCCTATCACACCTCGCCGTTGCCATTGGATGGAGTTAGGCTCTGCTGTCTGCATAGGGTAACTGGTCATACAGACCAGGTATGATCTGCTCTGGAGAAACCTATTTGTCTGCTACCATAGTCAAACTGGCTCCTGTATCTCCCAGAGCCTCAACCTCAGTTCCATTGATTTTAGGCCTCTGCTTCTACCGCTCCATGTTGGGAGGCAAGGTACTAAGGGTTGCAATATCCACCACACCCAAGTATACTAAGGTTACCTCTGTCAAACTCTTCCCCATCCCTGGGACAATCTCTTCCCCCACACCTACATTAGCTATCCCCTTGGACTGCCCACCAGTGGAGGGCTTCTTTGTGCAGACAATAAACAACTGGAACCGCCAATGCTGCCACTTTCTTTAATGTTTTAGGATAGGAAAAAAATTAAACAAGTCCTTCTTAACCACTCTATCAGTTTGAATAAATCTACTTTTTTATCAATTTTAAAGATTTTTCAAAAAATGCAACTCTTTATAAAATCACAATAATCATCACAAACAATGTACTACTCCCCCGCAAAGAACTCTCACCCTTTTCGGAACCTAATTAGTGTTCCATTTTCAACAGACATTCATCAACAATCTCCCTATCATACTCACATACAGTGCCACATTCATACTTGTGTTTAACTCAATAGCACATCCATACACACATCCTTTCTTCATTCACACCAAACCATCCTGGGGCACCTAAACAAAAGCTTTTCAAATACTGATATAAAAATTTCCAAAAGCGAGCACAAAATGTTAAATTTCAAAATAGGACATCCAGAATTCAGAAAACAATAGAAATCTTGAAAAGATGATTTAGCTTGATTGGCCTAAAGTATCATTGTCGACGCATTTCGAATCCCTTTGTTAGAAGGATTCTTCTCAGGACCAAGTGTCTCTGAAAAACATGATAAACAGATTCTTATTAAAAGTCTTTTCAACTTATCGCTCTAAATTCTGTCAAGGACTGCAGCTAGAGACCGTCACCGTCTTATGTCCATCATATCGTACAATACTAATCTCTATATTAATTGTTGCTTACTTGAAGATGCCCCTGAACATGGGCCCCCTTCTCAGTTTTATGTGTTTTGGCCAGTACGATGGTGTTCTGGAAAGCAAAGTGTATCTCTATCAATATCCCGGTTGTCAATTGATGGCAGTGGTACAGAAAAATTATGGCTTGGTCTTAGCACCTGTTTCTATGTAGAAGATTCTCTGTGGGGACTTCTCTCCATATAAAGTAAGGCGGGTCTCTGAAAATGAAAGGACAAATGTTTAGGGAATGCTTATAGTCTTGTGGTTCTATCTTCATAAAATACAAAAGCCTCTCTCATGCCTCTGCGACAGTTGGATTTTTAACTCCAGCACACTGGGGCACTTTTTATGTAGATATGGTGTTCCTCATTTTAAGACAAGCACCTTTATTGACAAAGTTACCGTGCTTTGTTTGAACAACGATTTTTAAAAAAAAAGAAAAAGAGGGTTGGGAGTTTGGGCTTTGTTTATCATTATAGTTCTACCTCCTGTTTGCCCGAGAAGACTAATGTAGGGAAAATATAATACTTTTGCATCTCGTATTGTTGGTCCGAATGTTTTTTAAGTTACAAGGGACCCCATGTTGAATTATGACAACGGGCGTCACTCTTTGAAGCCTAAGTTTGATTGAGCATGAAACTAAACTTTTGTGCAGACAGCATCTCCTCTCTTGTGCCCTGGCTGATTACAGTCAAAATACTTCCACACCTTTGAGGGATCAAAAACCTACTAATTGCAGTTGGTTTGACTCGGGCACCCATGCCTTGCATGGGCATTTGTGGGTCTTGTGAGGACTCTTTCTGTTTTTAAGCTTTTTTTCCCCTGGGCTTTCCCCTTAGGGGGATCCCCCCTTCTTCTGATCACCCCCTGGTGCTGATTAAAAACCCAGGGTATCAAACACTCAGCAGCTAACTCCCCCAGCTTTTGGGGCTAGTCAGCTTACTACTCACTCCGAACTGCCATAACTTCTCTTGTACACAGTGAGTCAGGATGTTCTCTTTAATAATTAAACTATACAACCCCACATAAGTGCCCACGTAGTTATCTTCCATCCAGCACTCTAGTGCATTCACTGTGATGTCCACAAAGTACACCCATGACTGTGTGTTTACCTTCTGGGTGTCCCTGAACTTCACCCTGTACTGTCAGACCAAATTTCTCAACTAGACATTTCCTCGCTTGTGGGTAGGATTCTGCCTCATCCCCCTAAAGGGTCAGCAGTCTATGCCTCCCAGCTACTGGAATCAAATCCCACTGAGTGAACCCCAGTATTTAAAGTGGACCCTTCTTATCCTAAATGTCCTTTCAAATGCTGCCAGCCATCCGTCTATGGCATCCCCCTCCTGGTACTTGGGAACTATTCCCATAGGGAGTCTAGGGTCAAACCCGCCACCCCAGGACATCTACTCATCTTCATCATTCTCACTGCCACCATTCCTTCTTGCTTTCTTGTCCTCCCAGTGCTCTATAATAGCTAGGTCCAACTTTCCCTGTTCTAGAGCTAGCTGTCTCTCTGCAAGGCGCAGCTGTGATTACGTTGTGTACGGACCTCTCCTCCCTCCTCTAACTGGAATACTGACCCTAGTACTGGAAGTAACAGACAAGCTATCATCAGCCTCCTCCTCTTGGAGGTCGTTGGAGGGGTTACTGTCACTTCATTCTTTGGAGCTGTCTGTGCCCAGGTCTTAAGCGATGTAATCATCTCTGCAGTCCTAATCTTATCGGGAGCAGGTATCCACCTAGACCTTCACTGAATCCTAAGCTCTGCCACTGTGTGCTTGATCAGGTTAGCCAGATCCAGCTCCATGGTATCCGTATTTTTAGTGTCACAAAAACTTTACCAATCAGAAAAAGAACAAATTTAGAAAAATCTAAAATATGGATTAAAGTTTAGTTTATTCCAAAATTCAAAAGTTTAAACATAAAAAAGTTTTGCTCTAAATTAACTTAGAGGACTTTAAAGATCTTAATTGAATTTACTGCATAATGTATTTTAAACAAAAGTATGTATCCTCAAATATTGGACAGTTGTTTTTTTAGTGGTCATAACTAGTGGCTTACCACAAGTAATAAGACCACAAACACAATAAAAGGTTCAGTTAGGGTAACAATAAATTAATCCCTTGCTCAACTCTTGGTAGCTGGAAATGAGCAGGCAGGCTTAACTTATGTTAAAAGTGAGTAAAGCATTAAAAAACACTAATACGTTAGATAAGTAAAAATCCAAAAACTATTTATAACAATAGGATGTATTTTTTTGAACAGAAAGACACCAACATGACAAAAATCCAATGTAGGGTACCAGAGAAAATAATTTGTCAAGAATTAACACCTTAGCTGCGTGTAAACATTTCTCCCCAGTGCTGCGCTGTCCATTAGAACTAGTGCTGAATGGACGTTCAATGGTCATGCGCAGCACTGGGGAGGTAGCGCTGCTGACGACCATTGGCCGTCAGCAGCACTTAAGGGGTTAAAGTAAAACTAGAGTTTAGAAGCAAATAGCACTCAAAGGGTTAGAAAAGGTTGTGCTGGACCAGGAGACAGTCAAGGAATCTTTACACTTACTTCCAGAAGTGTTTCTTGACACAGGAAAGTGTTCTACACCATCAGCCAAGGATTCAGATGCTCTGCTTTGCCTCTTGGGGTCTTAGACTCCCACAATGCACATGGTCACCTTATGGAGTTTTTTTTTTACAAAAGGTACTCCAAACTCTTCCAAACATCTGAAGCTTCTTCCTGAAGTTCCTCTGCGGGCTAATAGTGTCCAAGACACGAGTCTTGAAGCTCTGAAAGGGTCATTGGGATGTTGTGACTACAATTTTCGCAATGCACCTGACCAAGGGCCAGGTGCAGGTAAATCCAAAATTTTACCGATTCGCTATTAAGAACTCGGTATTTCACATGTAGATAAAAATTCAGTAAAAATTACCGAATCGGTAAAAATTGGTAATATTTAGTGATTTGGTAAAAATCGGTAAAAAAATTACTGATTCCCCATTACCGAATCGGTATCACCGATTCCTTAATACAGATTCGGTAATTAGCGAATCGGTATTTAAAAAAATCGCAAATTGTTGAATCAGCCAATCCTGTGCTTCATCATGACCTCACAACCAGGAAGCGGCCACACCCATGCAGCTGCACTGATCCTGAAGCTGTTGGAGAGGCAGGGAGCACAGCAAACAACTCAGGAGCAACTTTACCAAGTTTTTGCTGACATATCAGACCAGATATGGACAACTAGGAGAAGGAAAAGGAGGCCGGAGAGCGCAAAAGGAAACAAATTTAGTGAGAGGGAGCTGGAGGTCCTTATTGAGGAGGTTACAAAGGACCACGACAAACTGTTTGAAGAAATTCCCTGCACGTGCCTGAGTCACAGAAGTGGCAGATATGGCTGGTTATCCAGGAAAGGATTAATGCCATTGGAGTAACCCAGCGCTCCATTGAAGAACTTAAAAAACGCTGGTATGACCCCAGGAAGTGTGCAAAGGAGAGGTTGGCAGAGAGAATGAAGCAAGCCAAGCAGACAGATGGAGGGAGAAACACAGCACCTGCACCAACTGCCCTGGATCTCCTGGTGGAGTCCACCCTCCAGCCGGCGAGTGTGAGTGGGATTGGGGATGCAGACAGCTCAGCCAGAGCTGGCAATAGGCAAGGTGAGATGCATGCACAGCATGCTGTGACCCTCACTCCCTAACCCCAATCCCCAATCCTCAATGAGGTAGTATGAATTCCACTCCAGTACATGTTTTACTAGAAACCAGCAATGCATTATGGGAGATGTAGTCAAAAGTAACACATATCATAACAGTTAGTTCACTGAACCCAAAGGCATGTGACTCACATGAGTAATTAGCAAGCAGAGGCAGTCAGTTTGATTGGCAGTCATGAATTTTACCGTATTTTCTGGCGTATAAGACAACTTTTTAACCCATGAAAATCTTCTCAAAAGTCGGGGGTCGTCTTATACGCCGGTGGTCATCTTATAAGCTGGAATACGGCGTGCTGAAACTTCAGGGACAGGCACCCTCTAGCTGGTTTGGTTGACAGATTAGAAAACAAACAGCATGGCAGCTCCCATGTGTTTATTGTCTCATCCTTCCTTTCAGCTTTAGAGTGAATTCGGAAAAGTTTAATCCACTTGCACTGCTTTATGTTTCCATGTTTGATGACAAACAGCCTTATGTTTTTAAGTGACAGTTTTCCTACTAAGTACCTGCATGTCATAAGCATTTGAATTAAAATTACCATATTAAAATCAAATCTAATGTTTTTTATTTTTATTTGGTGTGCGTTGGAAGAGAGGTAGTCTTATACGCCGAGTATAGCCCAAACCCTATATTTTAACAGGAAAAGTAGGGGGTCGTCTTATATGCCCAGTCGTCTTATTTGCCGGACAATACGGTAATTATTACGCAAATGCTGCCAGACAAGTGAGCAAATGTACATTCTGTGTCCACAGGTGAGCCATCACGCAGGGATTCAGAAGGGGACACAGGAAAGGCACCTAGGAGAGAGAGAACATAAGAGGAGGAGGTCTTGTCGCCTGCAGAGCACACCACACCACCACCACCACCACCACCACCACCACCACCATCATCACCACCACCACCACCATCACCATCACCAACACCAGCATCACCACCCCTACCATCACCACCACCACCACCAAGAACCAGGAGGCATACAGTGGCTAGCCTCCAGCAGATGGAGGGGTCCGAGGATGACAGCATGGGAGGCCAACAGTCCACAGTGGCAGAGGATGACAACAGTGCAGGCACACAGTCCCCCACCGAGAACGCCCACACAGGTGTCAGACACCGCAAAACAGAGGCAGCCAGTCCAGTTGCACAGGGCGAAGATCCAAGTGTATTTTCCGGTCTTGAGGGGAATATGCTCAAGGTGCAGCGCCTGCAATGCAAA
The DNA here is from genome assembly GCF_964263255.1 of Lissotriton vulgaris. Taxonomy (NCBI): domain Eukaryota; kingdom Metazoa; phylum Chordata; class Amphibia; order Caudata; family Salamandridae; genus Lissotriton; species Lissotriton vulgaris. The sequence continues at coordinate 1,095,233,991 of NC_141689.1, read as the reverse complement.
GCAGTCAGATTAGTGCAACGGCAGATGGTCCACATGAATAGACACATGTTGCAAATCAAGGAGGGCATTAAAAGCATGAAAAATACTGTTGCTGAGGGCTTGAGGGACATGTCCGAGGCAGTGAGGCTGCTGTACAGCAAAATGAATGAGGATCGTTTGCTGAGGCGCAGGGACAGGCAGAAATTGGTCATGCAGGAGGAAATGGCCCACTGCAGCCGTGACGTGGCAAGGGGGCTGGTCACAGTGACCAGTGCACTGGAAGTGCTACAAACAAACCAGATAGCCACTACAGGTGCAGATGATGGGGGATAGTGAAGAAGCAACTAGCCGCAGTAGCACCACGCCCCTGACAACCGTGTCCAGGAGGCGCAGTGAACGGCACAGCGCTGCCACAGGACAGACTGCCAGTGAGGACAGTGTGTCCAGGAAATGCAGCAGTGCTATGAGTGGGCGCAGGAAGTAATGCCAGCAATTACCTGGTATTGCGAAATGGGTGATGTAACCCATTGCGCCTTTGGGATGTCCATTGCATATTGGCCTGGCATGTTGAGACATTCATGTGGTGGCAGTGTGCTATGCTAATAATACACCGTCACTCAATTACAGTAACTGGCTGTGTTTCCTTACTCAGAAATAGTTGTGTGTGATCTCAGCTCATCTGTGTTTCACATCTGGTGCTGCTGCCACACCTGCTGCGCTGTCGTCTGGTTGTGGACAATCCTCACCCTCGTCCTTGGAGTCAGTCAGTTCCACTGCTGTTCCTTGCTTTGTGTCAAGGTTATGCAGCATGGCACATGTTGCTATTATTTTACAGCAGAAGTGTGGTATTCTGCATTTGCTCTGTTTTACTCTCTGCACTTTTTAAAGGTAGGCTACCTTGTACCTTTTTAGAGCCAACTTGGGTTAGAGACTTAGGCAAGAGCTTTGTAGATTCTGAGGTTGATGCTGGTTCTCCTCGTAAGCTAGACTTGAGATGGTAAGAACGGGGGGAGAAAAAATGTTTGGAGAGGAAGGTACAGACCTCCTTCTGAGCTGCGTGGGAATATCATTGATCTTGCTTGTAAGATAATTTCAGGAAACTGTAGTAGATTATGAAGGGTTTTAATGCAGCACGAAATTCCAGTACAGGCAGAGCAGTGGCCAGAAATCAACTGACATAAAAGTACAGTACATAGTCTAGCTAACTCCACTGGAATGTGGAACCTGTTTTGAGTGGAAACATGTCTCATGCCATGGCTCACGCAGGAGCTCATGCAAGAGCATGTGACAGGTTTGACCCTTAAAGAGAAACACACAATAAGATAAACACGAATGTAACACATCTCCCTTTTTTACAAAATGGGAAAGCATGAGATAAAAGTAAAACATGATAAACAGTATATACAAACAACGTAAATGCAAAAAATATCTAGATTAAGTAATCAAAGGTTAAATACTATCTGTGAACCTAGATTAAGCAATCAAAGGTTAAATACTATCTGTGAACCTTGAAGGAACTTTAATGACTCTTTTAGCAATGTTGACTCTATGCGCAACGGAATCATTTGGCACATTTCGTACACATTCTCCTTCTATTTCTTTGTCAACAAAATGAGGTTGATGGCACTTTGCCAATCTACAAAAATTCCATATTCTACCATCTTGCGTCATGGCACTGTTATCAAACACTTTTTGTAATTGTATAGGCTCACTATACTTATCAGAACCTTTTCTCAACAACCCAGGTTTTAAAACCCTAACCCAATCTCCTATGTGGAAAATCTGAGTCTTGACCTTCCATTTATTGTCATACCACATCTTGCTTTTCAGTTGTTTATTTTCAACACACTTGGTCACATCATCCAAACATACTCTATCACCTGTAAAGTGAGATGACTTAACTTTTAACCACCATGGTAAAACCTTAGACGCAGGATTTCTTCCCTTGAACAACTTGAAAGGACTTACTTGGGTAGTTGAATGTGGCGTAATACGATAATTCCATAATCGTTCCCTCAGCGCACTTACCCAATTTCCACCGTATTTAACTGAGTCCACAATGAAATTTTTCAGCACTCGATTGAATCTCGCCACCTGTCCATTCTCGTGAGGTTCATACACAGAGGTAAGCCTGTGAACAATATTCCATTCCTTAAGAAAATCTTTCATCTCTGACGAAGTCAACTGCACACCATTATCAGTTACTAAACACAATGGACAGCCTTCCCTTGAAAAAATGTCCTTGAAAAAATTTACTACAGCCTCAGTAGTAGCTTTAGAAACAAACTTGACTTCAGGCCACTTGGAGTGGTAATCGATGATGACTAAAGCATAGCGTGAAGTTTCAGGCAACATGTGAAAGGGACCTGATATGTCAAATGCTATCTTCTCCCAAGGTTGAGATGCCCATTTCACTACTTTTGAAGGTGGAGTATAAACCTTAAGCATTCTTTCACTCGAACAGCACTCTGTACATTCTCTAACAGTTTTACGATGAACCTGTCAACACCTGGCCACCAAAAATAGTCTCTAACCAATCTTTTCATTGAAGAAATGCCAAGATGAGTTCTGTGGGCAATGTTCAAAATAACTTCATACATGCGCTCAGGAGGAATACATTTTCTAGACTTGAAGATGAAACCACTATCTAACTCCAGTTCTTCTTGAATATTGTAAAATGGTAGCATTTCAGGATTTAATCTATCCTTCCTGGGCCAACCTTTATCAATAAATTATCTCACCATTTTCCAACAATCATCTTTCTGTACACATTCCTCCCAAAACGATTCAGAAATCTCCTGAAATTTTTCACAAACAACATCTCCAATAGTTAAAACAAAATCCAAATCACATACTGTACTGACTTCATTCTGTTTACAAGGTAACCTTGATAAACAATCTGCCGTGACATTTTTCTTACCAGGCACGTACGTTGTAACAAAATTGTACTCTTGTAGTTTAGATGTTAATCGCGCAATCCTGTCTTATGAAAATCATTCATCCCATCCTCGTCTCCAATTTGTAAGATAATTTCAGGAAACTGTAGTAGATTATGAAGGGTTTTAATGCAGCACGAAATTCCAGTACAGGCAGAGCAGTGGCCAGAGATCAACTGACATAAAAGTACAGTACATAGTCTAGCTAACTCCACTGGAATGTGGAACCTGTTTTGAGTGGAAACATGTCTCATGCCATGGCTCACGCAGGAGCTCATGCAAGAGCATGTGACAGGTTTGACCCTTAAAGAGAAACACACAATAAGATAAACAAGAATGTAACATTGCTCATGAATCCCACTCCGGTATGTCAAAAACCAAGGAACGCATTCGTTCCTCATACTGGTGGCCTGGGTTGGACTTGCATGTAGAGAGAATAATCAGGGAATATGGCATTTGAAGTCTGAGTGATAAGTCAAAGATGGTAAGAGTTCAACCTATGTGCATTAGGGATATGGGGTTAGGGGAACTAGGATCCAACATGATGTTGAGATCCCCCTGATGGTTTTTGGTTGAAGGAATACGCAGGACTCAGATTTAGATAGTAAAGGTCTGAGGTTTAATCCAAGACATAAAGAAGCACATCCAGACCTCAGCCTGAACAGGATAAACAGTCACAGTCACAGGTTTCAAAAGATACACTCTAACCCACAAGCTGTGATGTCACACATTGATGTCACAGAATGAGACATAACCAGCAATAGAATGAGGAAGGAAAGTGCACAGAGTAAAACAGAGCAAATGCAGAATACCACAAGACGATGGGGCGGTACTGACGTGCATCTCCACTTTTGTGGAGGCAGTGGAACCTGCTTTTTAAGAGTCCAAATGTGCACTCCACAACATTGTGCGTAGATCTATGTGCCACATTGTATCTTCTCTCACTTGAGGTGGATGGGTTGAGATATGGAATCAGGATAAATGTCCGCACGGCATATGCGCTATCACCTGAGTGGGAAAGGAAGTGCCATTAATAACAGTCTCCAACACATTCATCCAAGGGATACATCAGGGTGTGTCACATTGATTACCTAGCCGGTCTCCTTCTCCAAATTCGCCCCCAGCCAGAAGTGTGTAGATCCCACTGTTCCTGAATATGTACAAGTCATGGGTACTCCCTGGAAATTTGTCTATAATGTCAGTGATGATGTGTTTCGCACCGCATATTACCTGCACGTTCATAGAATGTGTAGATTTGTGTTTCCGATACTTGTACTCTGTAGCTGCAGGTGGGCAGATTGGTATGTGTGTCCCATCAAAGCACCCTTTGAGATGTGGGAACTGTGCCTTTTGATAGAAATCCATCTTGGTTTTCTGCAGTTCCGCCTGTGTGCTGGAGAAGCGTATGTAGTGATGCATTCTTTGCATCATGGCATCCAGGAAAGTGTTGAAAAAACGGGACAGGCAACTCTGTGACACACCACCTGCCACAGCTATCACCCCCTGGTAACTACCTGATGCAAGTAGGTGCAGGCTACAGAGTACCTGAACATGTGATGGTATAGTGTGCGCCCTTGGTGTCTGATGCTCCAGGAGTGGGTGCAGGTTGAGAAGGTACACTCTGCTTTGATAGTCATGGGAAGTCATTTTCCAGCTAGTGAAAGTCTATGAGTCTTTATTATGGGACACAATAAAGCATCAGCTATAGCCACATGTTCAACTGCAGTGTTAGACCTGGCACCTTTGGCATGGGTCTCCTTCCCATTTTTGCTGTTGCCTCATGTGTTTTTGCTGGTGTTCACCAGGAAGCGTCATCTTTATTTCTTTGCACTGGATCTTTGCCGCATTTCCATTGTTGCAACACTTTTGTTACCCTGCATGTCGCATCTTAAGGTAAATTGATGTCAGAAAGTCTTACTTGAAGTATCCAGAAAACTCCACAGGAACAGAATGACAAACTTTCCCCAATGCCCTCTAGAGTTTCCCTCCATGCTCCAAATGTTAACCTAGCAGATTGAAAGAATTCCTGCGGGAGAAAGGGGATGGGGCAGAAAAGAGACTGCTGGTCTTCAATCAGATGTCTTCACAGCTACTCTCTATATTTTCTTGAGCGCTATTCACACTGAAAAGTCACAAGCAGAATGAACTAACACCACTCTAATAATATTGCTCTTCAAACAACTCTCTTTCACTCTCCCTAGGAAGTTATTACCTACCCAATGCTAGACCAGTTTTAGCCACTCCTCTATATATGGATATAGTAGTTAGATGTTGACTTTTTTTTCTAGTTGAACATGATTTATTTTCTATATCCTGTAATTTAATGCAATTGCCATTAGGACTTATCACTGTTCTATTTTTTCTAAACTGCTTCTTTTATTAATACTGATTTTTTTTTACTTATTAACCTTGTTTTTTTCTTCTTGTTTTTTCTACAGGAAATGAATTTTGAACAGACTCACACTATGAGGTAAGTATAAGTCTTAACTAAATCACTTTTCACCAACAAGAATCTTTCAGAGTTGGTAATTAGAACTAATTGCCTTTTTCTTTTTTACAGATTGGAACAGATACGAGTCTTTTCAGCAAGGCTGCAAGGTAATTATTCATTTGCATTCTTCGACATTTTAGAATCACTTAGAGATGAAACAAATATACAGATTTAACCAAACGTCTTTTAAATGACTTCTTTTTCGCTCTCGGTACTTGCGTGACCAGAAAAGGCTGAGAGGATGGAGCGTGGAAGCAGAGGTCAAAAGTGACCTTGAAAATTCTTCAAACAGGAGTCTTTCTTTGAAGTAACCAACGCATAGAGAAAAACTCACTACCGACGGTAAGGAATTCCACGTAGTTTGCCAAACCCTACATGAACGCAGGATGAAATCTTCCGACTTCCATAACGGTCTTGGTGAAGTGCGCAGGACTCAGAGCCAGCGCGAGCCTCAGCTGTGCTCTTGAGTCACGCGCAAGTCACCAGAAGACTGCAGCGCTGACCTAGCGCTCCGCCGCCACCTTGGACAGGTACTTTTTGACCAAGGCGCACCAGCTCTCATGCCCCGGGGACAGGGGGGAAACAGTAGCCCAACGGAATATCTTCGGGGAGAATTAGGTTTCCTGACAAGTGACTCAAAGTGTTGCATTTTAAGAACTAAAGAGAACTAAGCTAATTTTACAATTCTTAAGTGCAGTATTGTGGATTTTTGTTGTTTGTAGTCTTGTGATAAGTCTATATAAAGAATACTTATTTTTGGAATAAAACCTGTGTGGTGTCCATCTGTAGTGTTGTCACTTGATTACTGTATGTGTTCACAATTGCTTTACACACTGCCTCTGAGATAAGCCTGTCTGCTCGTGCTAAGCTAACAAGGGGGTGAGCATGGGTTATTTGAGGAGTGTACCCCCTTACCCTGACTAGAGGAAAGGGTCCCTATTTGTCACAAGTACCTACCTTGCCAACTAGAGACCTCCATATCTAACATGCAGCATCACAGCAAATCCTTCAGTCTTACATTCAGTGCATTGAAAGTCAACCAATCTGCTCCCACAATGGCAGCACTGCTAGCATGACCTGGGCTTTCTTCAGGTCCTGGGCTTATCCTTCTACACGGTCAGCCCTGTGCTGAAAGAATTTGATTGTCTACAATGAGGGCTGGGTGCGTAGTCCGGCCACAGGACACATGCTGCTTATAATAAGCCACTCACTTGAATCCCAGGTGGTTCCAATGAGGTGGAGCTGATTCCCTGGATTCCTCCTAGAGACTGTGCAAGAGGATATGACACAGTTTAGACCACATGACCCTCCGGTAAAGGTGGTTGGGGTTCGAGAGACAAGATGCAGTGGTTCTCCTCCTTGGCAACCGAAGTGAACCTTGCAAGGGCCCACCTCAGATCTTGTGGCACACCGGTTAAGGAGTATCTGTAAGGCACAAGGGAATAGGTGAGCGGCTGAGTGCACAATCTTTAGGTCTTTTATCCCTATTGTACTATGTAGCCCATTATTTGTGACCATACCTTAAACAGCATACTTTCCATGAACGTGTCTTGAATGACTCTTCTGAACACACGTAACTGGATGTTGAAATCTTGCCAAGGTCTGAGCAGGCTGTTAAAACTCCTAAAAAATGAGTTCTGATTCTGCGCTGTATAACCGATCTACGACTCAGTGTTGTAAGGAGCCGATTTCATTAGGCAATATTTAGGGCTGGGCGTAGTTCGCAAAGTAGCGATACGCGTAGCTACGCGAAGTGCACTTCGCACTACGCGAGCTATGCACAACGCGAACTGCGTAGTACCCTGTTCGCACTCTGTGAGATGCTGTTTTCAATGATGCACAGTGCGGACAAGCATCCGTCACTTTGCGAATCATTGAAAACGGCATCTTGCACAGTACGAGCTGTAGTTTTCAGCCGCTCGAGTAGATTTTTACTCGAGCTGCAGCTTTCTCAATGCGGACTGGTAGTTTCTCATCGTGAGCATACTCGACAACTCGCAATCAGAAACCTGACCTCCTCACATTGAGAATCTCAGCAGGAGGTTTGTTTTCCACGCTCGCGATCGGCAACTTGATGTTGCTGATCGCGAACGAGGAAAAAGTCTCGCTGGGATGTCATTTTGCTTGCTCGCGGTCGCCAACTTGACGTTAGGACCACAAGCAAGCAAAAAATGACCGCTGCACTGCGCTACCCGGTTTGCACTGTGCTACGTACAGTTTGCGTAGTGCGAAGCAGCGCAAACTTCGCAAACCACGCAAGCGTAGCGTAGTGCTTTGCCCAGGGTTAATTAAAATCCTTACGGACAGCCCACTATTTATAGTGCAGAAACTTGAGGGTTGTTCAGAAAATAGCTGGGGTCTTACAGAACCCTCAGAGAGGAGATTAAATGTTGAGCTTAAAATATTTCCTTGCAGTGAAATTGTGTAGGAAGGCTACATAGCTCAGAGCATTTAAATATATGCAAATACCGATTGTGAACAAGAATATGTTGAAGCTGGAGTTGTTCTTGTTTTCTCTTTAATCTTTTTCTTCTTCTTCTTCTTCAGAGACCATGGTTCAGCCAGTAGCTGGAGACGGCAGATGATCACTGGGGAAGCTGGAATGAGGTCAGATGAGGATGGAACCGATCACAGGAAAGAGGTGAGTGGTCAGCCGGGAGACCAAGCAATGCTAGTGGGCTAAGGCGGTCTATTTATAGAACTGCCACCCACCTAGAGGGTACGTGTAGGGGGAAATACACTGGGAGTTGTTAGAATCTGAGTCACATGTTTTAACTGGCAGAAAGGCATCTTCCAAGGTCACAGAACCTTCAACACTGCTCCAGGCTAATTTCAGTGATTGAGGCTAATGACAGGAAGGCACCTGTCGGGGTAATGGAACGTTCAACACAGCCTTAGGCAATGTTATGTTGATTGAAGCTAATTAGCAGGAACTTACAGCAGGTGGCTACTGGCAAAAGTAATTTGTTTTGATTGTTAACAGGTGCACCTGCAGGCTTCACAGGAGGTTGGAGCATTCTGGAGGATTCCGATGCTCACTAGTTTTTTCACACAGTTAAGTGTACATTTTTGAAAGGGACACTGGTTGCTACTGCATCACTCAGGTGAACAGAACACACATCATTTTAATGACTATCCAGAGGGTGGGAGAAGAATGGGAACATAGTTGATGTCAAATTGAGGGTTTTGCTGTTGCTGAGACTGTGACTGCTGCCACAAAGCCAAGTCGTGCAGGACACAACATCCATGTGCAGTAGGGGTTGGCACAGTGCTTAGTTTCCAGCTAGGCCCCATGCTTATCATTCCTCACACCCAAACCCAGCTGTACGTAGCTGAAGGCAATGTGCAGTTGGTATTGGCCATGGGCTGCCTGCCCAACACCCATCTGCCTTTTTCTCAGCCTTTCTTAAACAATTGTGCACTGAACCAACTGTTTATGCCTTTGTGCAATCGTGTTGTAGACTCTAAGTGCAGAGATTGGCCAACCTCGAGCAAGTGAATCAGCTTTGCTGCACTTTTGGTCTTGCACAGCCCTCCATTGCTTGTCTGTGAGCCCCTACCAACCCCTGACTGCTCTCTGTGGCAAGCTTACTGCCCCTGCTCATGTTGTTCTCCCCTCAATGGTCAGTTTGCTTCCCTCTCCCTCTCCATCTGCCCTCCGTTTTCTGTGTAAATGTAAATGTAAATGTATAGGCATTTATATAGCGCACTACTTACCCGGAGGGTCCCAAGGCGCTTCGACCGCTGCGAAACCCTTCCTGGCTTCCCTGAGAGATGGTCCCTTAATGGGTATCTCCAGGGTGAGACCAGGCATCCCCGGCGGTCTGGTGGGGCCGTTAGTGAAGATGAGGCAAGCTAATGCCCAGAGTTGCCGAGTGTGATCGCTGATCACAGTGGGCACCGTGGCGAGAGAATTATCGAGTCCGCTGACCCTGGTCCAGAAACCTGCCGCGCCGGGAATTGAACCCTGGTCCCGGGCCGTCCTCTGCTCTCGGGTCTGCCGCCTCTAACCAGTGAGCCACACCCTCACTCCATGGTCCATTGTGCTGCCCCTGCTCATGGCAGCCTGCTCTGAATGGTCAGTCTGCTGCCCCTCCCACCTCCCTACTGCACTCTGTGGTCAACTTGGTGCCCATGCCCATTTTAGCGTGCCCTCTGTGGTCAGCTGTGCATCCCTGCCACCGCCCTGGCCCTCTTTTCTCCATCTGCATGTAAATGCCACCCCACCTTCTCTCAGTGGTCATCTTCCTGCCCATGCCTATGCCAGCCTCCCCTCTGTGGTGAGCATGTTGCCCCTTCCAACCCCCCTTCTGCCTGCTCTGTGTTCTCCATCTGCATGCACCTGCCCACTCCCGTCTGCTTTCCAAAGTCAGCTTGCTGCCTCTGTCATTGCTGGATGGCCAATCGCTGGTAAGTTTGCTGCCCCTGTCCTTAGCTCTTCCTCTCAGTTCTCCATTGGCATGCCTCTACCCCCCTCACATGCCCTCTTTGATATATTCTGCTAACAGTGCACATGCCCGTCTGCCCTCATTGGTCAGCATGCTGCTCATAACCGCCCTCTTTTCATCTACTGTGTATCCCAGTGGTCAACTTGCTGCCTCTGCCAGCCTGCCCTCGATGATCAGCTTGCTGCACAGGTCAGCTCTCTGTGTTTTGTGTATCCCAGCCGTCAGCTTGCTGCCTCTGCCAGCCTGCCCTTCATGATCAGCTCACTGTACAGGACCCTTCCCATTAATCACAGCTCTCTGTGTGCATGCCCCTGCCTCCTATCTTCTGGCCTCCGTGGTGCAGTGTACTGCATCAGCCCATACAGGCTAGCCCACTGCTGCCAGCTTGCTAACCCTGCACCTAACCCCATCCCTGGCCCTCAATTCTGCAAGTGTGTGCTACAGCCCCCTCCTTCCTGCCCTAGGTGATCCACTGTGCTTCTCCTCCCTAAGTCGGCCTGCCCTGCATATTCAGCTTGCTGCCCACTCCTGCCACACCCAGCCCCCCGTTCTCTATATGCATGCCCCTGCGTAAGCGAGCCTGCTCTCTGTGGTCAGCTTGCTTTCCCTGCCGGCCTCCCCTCTATGGTCAGTTTACTGCCTCTGATTCTCTTCCTCAGCAATCCATTCTATCTGTGAGTGCCCCCTTTGGTCAACTTGCAGCCTCAGCCATTATCCCTCCACTGACTGCTGTCTGTTCATCTGCTTGTAACTACTCATTTCTGCCTGCTCTCTGTAGTCAGCTTGCTGCCTCTGTTTCATCCTCCATACCCTCTGTTCTCTGTGTGTCCTAGCGCCTGCCCCTCTCTCCTCTCCTTCTTTGTCCAATGTGCAGCCCCCGCCAGCTGGCCCTCCATGGTTCACTTGCTGCCCCTGCCTCTGTCCCACCCCTGCTGCTCACTGGTCTCTATTCATGTGCCTCTTCCCTCTCCCTCCTGCCTCTGTGGTCCATAGTGCGAACCCTGCTCATGCCGACCTGCCTCTATGGTCAGTATGCTGCTCCAGTCGACGCCCCCTCTTGCCCTCTGTTCACTCTCTGTGTGCCCCTGCCTCCTTCCACCTTCCCTTCATGGTGAGCACTGCTCCTGCCCATGATGGCCTGTCCTCCATGGTCAGCTTGCTGTCCCTGTCGCCCTCACTCCTCTCTCCATTTTCCATATGTCTGCCCTGCCCCCTCCCTTCTGCCCTCCATGGTCCATTGTGCTGCTTTTACCCATCCAGCCTACTGTCCACGGTCAGCTTGCTACCTCTGCCACCTCCCCCTTTCCTCTATTGTCCATTTGTGTGCCCCTACACCAGTGGCGGCTGCCTCGGAGCGGGGTGGTGCAGCAGGGGGGGGATACATTTCTTTTTTTAAACACTTGCCTGATTACGGCAATAGCTTCTCCCCCGTATTCTTCTCTTCCAGGCTCCCAGCAGCACAAGGGTTCCCCTGAGCCAATCACGACGCTACCTGTCACCAGCATTACAACAGCATTGTCCATTGTGGTGCCATTGTGTCACCGGGTAAGTTAACAATGTGGGTTATCAAGCAACACAAAAACTATCTAACTGACTGAGAAAGATGGTAATCAATGACACCCTGGCAGATGGCCAAAGATACCCATCAGTCACCACTCGGAACCGCCCTTCATCATTTGGGATTCCTTTGGACCATCTACCCAGATGTATTATTCTCAGAGAAAAGATGACCAATGTGGTAAATGGTCCCTTTGACTGGGATAAAAGGTAGTATGGTCTTACCACTCCTTTAGACTGGTGAGTGGCCGAGCGTAAGGCAACCAATGACGTGCAGTGCAAAAAATTAAATAAATTACAAAAAAGAATAGAAAAGTGTGTTCAAAATTGGATGAGGGAGTAATGAACAATATTTATTCGGATGATACTCGCTTCTACCAATATTAAAAATGTGTCAAGACAGGTTACAAATTAACTGTCTAGATGTAGTACCAGGTCGACATGTTTCAGCAAATAATGGACAGGATTGTCCTTGCTTTCTTCAGGACCTAACGACAAATATTGCTAGTGTCTTGACAAATTTTTAATATTGGTAGAAGCAAGTATCATCCAAATAAATATTGTTCATTATTCCCTCATCCAATTGCACGTCATTGGTTGCCTTACACTCTGCCACTCACCAGTCTAAAGGAGTGGTAAGACCATACTACCTTTTATCCCAGTCAAAGGGACCATTTACCACCTTGGTCATCTTTTCTCTGAGAATACTACATCTGGGTAGATGGTCCAAAAGGAATCCTAAATGATGAAGGGCGGTTCCGAGTGGTGACTGATGAGTATCTTTGACCATCTGCCAGGGTGTCATTGATTACCATCTTTCTCAGTCAGTTAGATAGTTTTTGTGTTGCTTGATAACCCACATTGTTAACTTACCTTCTGTATAGACCCTCTGGCACTCTTTTGTTGTTGTATACTGTTTGGGAATGTCCCCAGAGCTTGGTCTTTAAATATTCCCTTGGGTCCTCTACCTGATCGGTGTGTTGTTGTTGCCATTGTGTCACCTGCTTGTCCTCATTTTAGCTTCCTAGAACACTGGCCATAATTTCTATCTCAAAAAGGACCCCTTCATTGTGTTCATTTCTATCAGAAATTCTGTATGATTTACAGCTTTGATTCCCACAAGATGGCATCAGGAGTGGCACACTTTTGCTATAAATACAACGGTTAGTGCTCTAGTTGTTTATTTGACCACTGTGGGAAACTGCAGTGTCATACTGGGGAGTTAACAGGCAGTCAACTGGTGGTGTTGAAAATACCATGATTGAGTGTGCATGTCAGAATGTTTTAGTGACATGGATGAAAAATAGATTTGAGAGTTCATAGAAAATGTGCCCTCATTATAATTTGCGATGGCGCTCACCATAATTCCTTTGAGAAAACAAACCCCCTCATTTTGTTTATTTCTTAAGGAAGTGCTTTATATTTTTCAGCTTTGCATCTATCATGATGGTGTCAGATGTGCCACATTTCTGTCATGAATTCTGAATGTTTAAACTCTAGTTTTTCATTAGGACACTAAATTAGACAGCAGTTGAACTCTGAGGAACCTACTGACAGGCTGAAGCTTTCCTTGGAAAAGCATGTTATACACATAATATCAGACATTATTCTGACATGACTGAGGAGGATAGTATGAATGTATAGATAATATGCTTTCATTTTAGCTTGGAGCACTTTTCATAACCTCTAGGAGAAAATCCTTAGAGAGAATAATTTTCTCTCAAACGTGGTTTATCAAATCCCAGCACAGGATCAACATTGAGTACATCATTTTAGTTCTTAAAATTAGTAAGGTATCACCAACAAATGATTCATATTGTGACTAACATCTTTTATCATCCTTCCCTATGTGTGCAGTAAAAGTGGATCAATTGTCCTATGACGCCACCCACACCTTCAGCGGAGTCCCACAGGGCTCCTCATTGAGTCCAACCTTGTTCAACATCTATGTCACCCCTTTAGCCAAGGTTATTCGATTTTTTAGGTTGGAGGCTCTGTCCTATACAGATGACACACAAATTATTGTGCCAATCACCATTAACATTGAGGCGTCTGTAGCAAATTGAAAAGGCTGCATGCAGGCTGTGGCCTCTTGGAAGGTAGACAACTTCCTCTGACTCAATGGTGATAAGACAGAAGACTTGAATTTTCGTAGTCAGCAATCTATATGGTCCCATTCTTGGTGGCCTGAAATGCTCAGCTCATGTCCCTCTCCAGCTCCAATAGCAAAGAATGTTGGTGTCATAGTTGACAGCTCTCTTTCTTTTAGCCCCCAGATCAACAAAATGGTTTCCACTTGTTTTGGCATCATTAGGATCCATAGGAAGATTTTTACATGTCTTTCCTTTTCCTCTTGCAAGCAGGTAGCTGTTGCCCTGATCCTGTCCAGATTGGATAATTGTAATGCCCTCTATCTGGACATCAATAAGGGATCCATCCATTTATTGCAGTTTGCACAGAATGCTGCGGCTAGACTTGTGATAGATCTTCCTAAATTCTACCCTGTTTTGGCATCTATTCGTAAGCTGCATTGGCTTCCTTTAGAAAAGAGAATTTTGTTTAAGGCCCTCCTCCTTGTTCATAAGGCACTTCACAAAGTGGGCTCCGAAGACATTAAAAGGCTCTTTCAACAGAATGTCCCTTCCAAACAACTGGGGTCTGCCAGCAAAAACTGGCTGGTAGTTCCGAGGTTTATGAGAGCCAGGTGGTAGGGGAGATCATTTTCTGTTGCTGCCTCCAAGCTCTGGAATTCTCTCCCGCTATCTGTCTCTGAATAAGACTCACTTTCTGTTCCATAAGGCCCTAAAAACATGGCTCTTCACTCTCTAAATGTTAGGCTACTTTTTGTGCTTCCTATGACTGTCAAATCCATCCGCAGGCCTTTATGCCTTTGGGCAAAGTCTGTGCTTTAAAAGACTAAAATTCATTCATTCTTTCTCAAAACCTGCCATTAACTGTAATGCAATTCGATGCAGACCATAACCTTGAATCCTGCAATAGCTGCAACAACATGTTGTCTATGTTGTGATTTTGACAAGTCAGTCGTGTTGTGGTCCCTTTAAGATCCCCAAACGTCTCTTGGGGTAAGGGTGTACTCATTCTGTCCATTGATATGCATTTTTCCAATGGATTTTAAGGACAAAGCAACGTATTGTTCAGATTGTGGCACTCTACAAAGGATTGACTAGTCCCCTTTAAAGTGGTCAATCAGAGCACAACCAGACACCAAAAGTCCAGATATATCTATTTGTAACTATAACTACCATATATATATATATATACATCAACACATTTTAAAGTTAGGCAGGTATGGTTGTGTTGCAGAATTGCTTTGGAGCACAATGACATCAACATCTTCCAATAGTGAACCTTTCATAGGTGCAGTGAATAATGCCATTGGTGTTTGCTGGTCTCTAAGCCTTCTGAGTATATGAGACTGTTAAACACCAAACAAGTAGTGGTGATTAGCAAAACAATTTGAGATTGTTTCTAAAGGGTGTGGGACAATGTTCTCTCTAATTGAACCAAATTAATGTTGCGAAGAACTTGGCCAAAGAGCTCTTCAAAACAGTAACTAACCTGGCACACCTTCGCCCAGCAAATATCTTAATGAGCCAGGGATTATGCTACAAAATTGCCAAGTTTTTCTTGGAAAAAGTTGAGGCTATCTTTTCAACATTCAAAGGCCCAACATTGGTAAGGTCAGTGGACTCAACAGAGGGTCATAAGTCTAGTTTTGATAAGTTTGCACCACTATCCATTATGGACACTCATAATCTATTAATGTCGACAAAATCAGGATCCCCCTATGATCTGTGTCCTGTCACGGTGCTAAAACTGGCCCCTAAACCGATAGTGAGGTCACTTACCTCACTAATTAACGCAATGTTTCTAGATGGGTATTTTCCTAAATCCTGGAAAATTGAGTCAATATTATCACTGCTTAAAAATCCTAAAATGGACCCTAAGGAGCCAAACAGTTTCCGACCCATCTCACGCCTCCCACTCCTGGCTAAACTGGTCGAGAAAGAATTGAGTACTTATATGAAAGAAGCTCAAGTCCTGGATACTACCCAATATGGTTTTAGGGAGGGGCACAGAATGGAGTCTGCACTCCTAAAATCTACAGAAAAGATCAGGGCAGCTCTGTATCAGAGAGGCAAGGCCACTATGATTATGTTGGACCTTTCCGCAGTCTTTGATGCGGTCCATCATGATCTATTGATGGACCGGTTGCAGAATTGCAGAGTCCTTCCTCTCATACAGATTGCAAACTGTCTCTTTAGGCAAATTTTGCTCCATGCCTTTTTCTCTGCCTTGTAGAGCCCCACAGGGGTCGTCCATGAGCCCCACACTCTTCATTGTGTATGTGTCCTCCTTGGTCCCCCTCATCGACTCCTTTGGCTTTTGCCTAACCTCCTACACTGACGACACACAAATGATGGTGTTGCTGCTTCCAGGGCAGGAAAATGGAATAGGTAAATGATTCCATGACTTTATGGCGGTAGTGGGGAGGTAGATGTTTCAAAATTGTCTGAAACTCAACAGAGTAAAACAGTGGTGATCTTGTTTGGGAATGATCCCAGCTTTTGGAGCCCAAGCTGGTGGTCGGTTTCTATGGGTTCCCTCCCCACACCCACTAGGAAAGAAAAAAACTTGGGAGTCTTTATAGATGACAGACTCAATTTTGGTGACCACGTCAATGCAGTAGCCTCGGCCATGTCAAATGCCCTTAGAACATGCAAAAAAAATCTGCCTTTTTTGCCCAAGGAGAGTCAGCAGACAGTGATTACATCACTAACCATGGCTAGGCTACACTATTGTAATAGCCTTTACCTGAGCACTCAGGAACGGTTTCTGCACAAACTCTAATTACTGCAGAATGCAGCCACAAGGCAATTTTCATTGGTCTCTTGTGAAATCCAGAGACTCTACTGGTTACCCGTCAAGAAACGAGTACAGTTTAAATCCCTCTGTATGGTACACAAAGCACTACAGGGTGTAGGACCAGATAATTTAACCCTTTCCATGCGGCCGCGATTCCCCTGGTGTGCTGTAAACAGCACGAACAGGGGCGGGCCGTGACAAACCCCAGCCATCATCAGCACACGAGCACCGGAGTGCATGACGGCTGGGGTTCGTCATCAGCATGGAAGGGGTTAAAGAGGCAATTCCAGTGGTATGTGCCAAAAAGACCAACTTGCTCCATTGGAGCAAAACTGGTGACTGTACCATGCACAAAAAAACTATTGGGGTGGTAGAAGTTTTTTGCCTGTGCGGTGAAGGCTTTGAATTACCTCCGCTTCCACCTGAGGAGCATCTCTGACTTGCCCGTATTCAGCAAGACCCTCAAAACTTGTCTTTTTTGATTGATTGATAACCCAGTCTGTCAGGATCCTCCGCCAGAACAGGTTGTAGCAATAAATGGTCAACCTCCTGATCTCACAAACACTCTGATATAGTAACACACAGAGTGTGATTAGGAGAGGGACAAAGGGGAGGAAGGGGACAGCCGGGACAAAGGACCTGAAACGACAAAACACAGATTAACACATACACTGAAGGGTAGCCTACTCTCATTTCATTCTCGCTAAGACTGAGATGTACCTTCAGAGATGCCAAGGGATCTTATAACATGAACTCCTTACTTCTTCCTGAAGTCAAGAACCTACACAAGATTAAACAACAGGTCAGAGCGTCGTTCACAGCTACATTTGAGAGAACAGGCAAGGTGATTCTATGACCTGATATACCATTGAGAAGCTTAAACTCAGCCTCGCTGTTAATCACCAACACAGCAATACCTTCCTGTCCTTCCCTTAGTGATAGTTCTTTATATAGTTAAATGTTAATCTAGGCTGTAGTTAGGTTGCTTCACCTTAACCTGTAAACACGGCAACCTACTATTTCATAGGGTTCCTTTAGAAATCAGTACTCCCCTTTTTTAGTCCTCCAAATACGGTAGAACATGGCGTCGCCACTGATCTCCGCTTTGGCATTTATAATCCAATCGAGCACAGAGAACAGTTAGTAAACAAAAATGCACATCTTCAAAGAAACGGCAATGTGTAGCAGCCACTACTGCATTCCGCTACTTCCAACCTCTTTATAATGTATCCTTATAATAGAGTCCTGGAAAGTAAACTCCAATCAAGTACAAAACGGGCCAGAGAAAGGTCCCCTGTTGCTTCCACTCTAATACTCCTCCGTAAAAGAGCCGCAACCACCCGGGAATTAAGTCTGTAAGGAAGTATCACACACAAGCACAGGGCTGCTTACTGACTGGATGCAGGACCCCAGTAACCAGCGTAAGTCTCCCGCCACACAAACTGGTCTTTTCCTCAGATGCTGCTGATCCCAACGGCCAAGACGCTCAGTGCTGCAAACCTGGAAAACACCCACAGGAACACACAGAATTACACACTACGTGACGTGCGTCGCGCACCTACTTAAAGCCCCGCAACGCGCGTAGGGCGTTCTGGGAACTGTAGTTCGTTTCAGCAATGTAGGCGCAACATGTCAATTCCTGACACTGTCATAAATCATGTTCCCTTCTGAGGAATGTAGCTAGCGCCAGGACACCCTAGGGTAACAGTTGTGTTTTACAAGTTTCTCTAACATAACATTGTTTTCCTCTGTGTGCGCAAGAGTAAGCTCTCTGTGCACTGCAGCCAAGGCTATATTTGCCAAGAACCCGACCGTGTGCGTAGACCAGGGCTTTAAGTTGAATAAAAAAACTAGAGGCCTCTCAAAGGGACATGACTGATGCAATTAAGGGCGTGGCTTAAAAGCAATTAACCTAAAAATGTGTTTGTCTCATTATGTGCCACCCGGCTGATATTTTGCTGCTTCTGTCATTGCATCCAGAGATATAATACAAGTAACATACCTACAAGTACCCAGGACTATTGGCTGTTGTCAATGGTTGTTTTTTGCATAAATTTGTACATAGCATTTAAAATGCTGCTGCTCTTGTTGTATAGATTGTGGCTAATGCTCGAGCTGCTGACTTAGGAGATAGGTTTTGAGTCTCGGGTCAGCTTAACATCCCGTGATTCTGTGCAAATCAAATAATCCCCCCATGCATACCCAAAAAAATATTAATAAATAATTAATCATGTAAAGAGCTCCAATACTTTTGGGTTGAGTTCGCACTATATAATACTGCAAAAGAATAAAAGTTACATCAAAAGCAGTGAGGGCTAAAATTAAGAGCCCGATAGGGACCTGACTCTGCACCTACTTGAGCAGGACCCTGCCCACTTAAAGCCCCATCATAGACTCTGCTTCTTGTAACTTAACTCCTGATCACTCTGCCTTTCCTAACTTCACCCCCTCTATTATGGTCTCCTCTGACCCTGATCTAATAGAGGCCGTCCCGGAAGGTTACTGCCTGGCCAGACTCGATAGGCAGAGACGAGTGGGAGGGGGGATAGCGATCCTTTACAAAGATCACCTTCAATGTCACACTGTACCCCTGACTGATTTCCCTGACAGTTTTCAAGCTTTTTACTTTTCAATAAAGGAAGAACAACGCCCCTTCTTCAACAGTATCTTAATTTATCGTCCCCCCGGCTCGAGAACACACTTCACGCACCACCTTCTCCAATCTCTTGAACCCTATTTTGGCCAAGACAATTTTTCCATCATGGGTGATTTCAATTACCACCTAGAACGGCACGACCTCTCTGACACCTCCTGTCTCACCGAGGCCCTAGAATCCTGCGGGCTTACGCAACGTGTCACGGGAGCTACCCACAGTGCAGGACACACCCTGGATGGCATCTTTTCCAATGATCCTCGCTTGACTACCAAGGATCCGATTCATCTTTCCTGGTCTGACCATCTGGCGGTCCCTTTTCTCTTGAAACACCACAGGGTGAATTCCCGTAAACTAGGAAACCATACAATAGAGACTACTAGAAATTTCAGGAATATTAATAGCAATTCCTTCGTGCCCTGGGCTGCAAACCTTGCTATCACTGGCCCACATAGCGTACAGACTGCAGTCGCTCACTTTGAACAGGTCACGACCGAGGCCTTGAATCAATTGGCCCCAGAACAATCCCGACGCCGCGCTAGAAAGAGACCTTCTGCCCCCTGGTTCTCCGACTCCCTTAGGCTTCTTAGGCAAGAAGTGAGGAGAATGGAGAGGCTATGGCACGCTAGTTGGGACTTCAAAAATAAGGAAGCTCATCGACTTCTGGTTAAAAAATACAAGGCGGAAATCTTGCAGGCTAAACAAAAATATTTTGTGACCACGACCTCCTCGCTTTCTTCCCCGAAGGAACTCTTTAAAACCGTTGACTCTCTGGTCAGACTGCAAGTCCCTGACCCTGTCATCCCTTCGCAGGACCTCTGTGATAAGATCGCCTCCTTCTTTCACTCTAAAATCCAGGATATTCACCTAGCCCTTGAGGAACAAAGAGCTGTTCTCAGTGCATCCATACCTAGTGTAAAGATGAGTTCGACCATCACTGAAATCTCCCCTCCTTGCACTCTGGACACCTTTCCCTCGCTGGCCTTACAAGATCTTGAGCTTCTGTTAGCCAAGACTAAGTCCGGATCACCTTTGGATACCTGCCCACTGAAGGTCATCAAACAGTGTAGGGAGACCCTCTTACCACCCCTGGTGGAGATAATGAATCTTGCCATTAGAGATGGTACTTTCCCTGCAGAGTGGAAGAAGGCGGTAGTGAAACCCCTGTTGAATAAGGCCTCTTTGGATCCGGGGGTCCTAAAAAACTTCCGGCCTATCTCCCTGCTCCCCGCTCCTGCTAAGATGCTTGAGACACATCTTAACAAACATCTTGCTGCCTTTGTCGAAAGCTCTGGATGCTTAGACTCCTCCCAGCATGGATTCAGGAAAGAATTTAGTACCGAGTCAGCCCTCACCATCGTACTTGACAAGATCCGTACATCAGTAGATGAGGGCCAGACATCTCTCCTGGTCCTGCTAGATCTAACTGCGGCTTTCGACACCCTCTCCCCCTCGGTACTTACATCACGGCTGAGGGAGGTGGGGGTGAAGAACGCAGCTCTGGATCTCCTGACCTCCTTCCTCACGGGGAGGGAACAAAGAGTCAAGCTTGGGGAGTTTCTATCTCCATCCCGTCCTGTGCTATGTGGGGTTCCTCAAGGGTCAGCTCTTAGTCCGACCCTCTTTAATATCTATGTTACCCCACTAGCCAAATTAATAAGATCATTCGGGATGGAGGTAGTCTCGTACGCAGACGACACTCAAATCCTCGTCTCTCTACCCCATTCAGATGAACTAATCGCCTCCAAATTCAGATCTTGCATGGAGGCGGTCGGTAAGTGGATGATCCAGAACTCTCTGAAACTGAATGGGGAGAAAACGGAGGTGATGGTGTTTGGGGGAAAGGAAAACATCTGGTCAGCCAATTGGTGGCCTGACTCCCTTGGTACTTGCCCTTCCCCCACATCCTCTGCTAAAAATCTCGGGGTGATAATAGATCCTGCCCTTGACCTAGGCAGCCAGGTGAGCAGAACTGTTTCCACCTGTTGGGGCCTGATTCACACTCTCCGTAGGGTCAGGAAATATCTTTCCCTCCAGGCAAGAAAACAAATAGCTGTTGCTCTTATCGGCTCGCGTTTGGACTATTGTAACGCGCTGTATGCTGGACTTAATAAAGGACAGCTGCAGCGCCTACAGGTAGTCTAAAACGCCATAGCCAGATTTGTCCTGGACACCCCCAGACGCTCTTCAGCCACTGCAGCCAGGAAAACACTGCACTGGCTCCCGGTAGAACAGCGTATCAGGTTTAAGGTCCTGTGTATGACCTACAGAGCCATTGCCAAAAAGAGCGACATTGGAATTGGATCCATTATCTCCCACTATGTCCCCCGAAGAAACCTGCGTTCCTCAGGGAAACTGCTTCTAGCAGTCCCCCGTGTACGAAGAGCCAAGTGGGGCGGCAGAGCCTTCTCCACCCTTGCTCCTAAGTGGTGGAACGAACTTCCTTTGGATCTGAGATCCCTCCCGTCCCTACAGAATTTTCGCACTGCCTTAAAAACCCTTCTCTTCAAGCAAGCATATGTCTAAGGTCTTAATGTTTCTTTTTCCTGGTCTTTCCTGACCTTTTGCTAGACGCCTTGATACCTGCGGGTTATTGTTCTGCGCAATACAAATTATTTTTCAATTCAATTCAATTCCAAAAGAAACTTCCTTCTATTTCCAGGACTGGTGACAAACACAAGGTGTGCTTTCAGAATGATCTGAAAATGCATTTTTGTGCTTTTAGACTTGTTGCATTTCTTTTCTAAATAGAGCGCAGATGCTGGGCTAATGGTTTACCTTTTGAAAGTATTTATGTTAAATACAGCCCTTGACTGGCGCTGTCAATAGGAATATGAAAAAAAAATTAAAAAGATCAAAAAATGTTTTTTAAATTAAAGGTTCCTTTTGGATCTACATATTCTGGTTTTATTAAGTATAGGCTTATAGTCTGCCATTGCAAGTGAAAGATAATAATAAAAGGCTAGTCTACTGTTATAGGTCAACCTAAAAGCGAACATATATATAACAACAGACTCCAGTTCGAATGACAGCAGTAGTCTGCTACAGGCCGAGATTTTCTGAGAAGTTGTGAAACACAGGGCAGCAAGTAAAGTTGCTGTCCTACATCGCGTGACCTTGGAGAGAGCAAAACAGTGCTATATCTACTAGGAAGTAGCACTGTCCTTCTCTCTCCCAGTGCTATCAGACTTTAGGCATGTACCAATGCAGACACCCTTTTGTCATAGTGCAAAAGTGTATGTGTTGTGTAAAGCATAATTTTTTACTGAAAGATGTGCCTTCCAGTACAAAAACTGTGCTTAAAGGCTTTTCCCACTTTGTGTGTGTGCTGTACTATACAGCACAGATGCAAAATGGAAAAATGAAAAGAAATTAAAACTTTTCTCCTTGCTAACCTGGTTTGGTCACCTAAAGGGGACTTGGTGTCTGAAGGGTGTAGGCAGTCATTGAGGAGTTGTGCACTGATCAGTTATTCTGCACAGCAGGGTCCTGACCATCTGTGTCATGCGACCCTTGACCTTGCTGGTAGGACACTCCCCCACCACACAGCTCCGCCTGTGTGTCTTGACCCTGCCCCAGCTTACGCTGCTGTAGAAGTTGAGGCCCTCCTCCACCTGCAGGCTACCACCTGCGCCTCATCCCTGGTGGCCAGTGGTAGGCCTTAGCTTTGTATCACTGTCGCTGTCTGTCGGTCTTCCCTGTACTGCCCATACTGTTTTCTGGTGCCTTTGACCGCTGTTGCCTGTCTACCCTCTGTGACTGCATTCTTATCTGTGCCCGATCTCTTGCCTTCTGTTCCCTGATTGCACTCGTTTTTCTTGCCTTCTGCTCCACTGATTGTGCTTGTGTTCTTGTCTTCTGCTCCCAAGATTGTACTCGTTTTTCTTGTCTTCTGCTCCCCTGATTGTGCTCGTTTTCTTGCCTTCTGCTCCCCTGATTGCACTCGTTTTTCTTGCCTTCTGCTCCCATGTTTGCACTCATTTTTCTTAACTTCTGCTCCCCTGATTGTGCTTGTTTTCTTGCCTTCTGTATCCCCTGATTGTGCTCATTTTCTTGCCTTCTGCTCCCCTAATTGCACTTGTTTTTCTTGCCTTCAGCTGATTGCACTTGTTTTTCTTGCCTTCTGCTCCCCTGATTGCACTTGTTTTTCTTGCCTTCTGCTCCCCTGATTACACTCGTTTTTCTTGCATCTGCTCCCCTGATTGTGCTTGTTTTTCTTGCCTCTTCCCCCTGATTGTACTCGTTTTTCTTGCCTTCTGCTCCCCTGATTGTGCTCGTTTTCTTGCCTTCTGTTCCCCCTGATTGTGCTTGTTTTCTTGCCTTCTGCTTCCCTGATTGCACTCGTTTTTCTTACCTTCTGCTCACCTGATTGCACTCATTCATTCAAAATCTTTATTTCGGCTTGATGCCATAAAAGAACAATACATGCATTACAGTTCAGTGAATAAAAAATGAACATTCCACTTAAAATATTAAAATAATTAGTTAGAACAGTGCAATTCATGTTGGAAGACAATTGGAGCGCAACAATACAGTCATAAAATCACAGGATGGGCCACCACACTAGTTCCAAAAAACAAATCAGTTCAGGCCCATAAAAGAAAGAAAACTCAATTACAGTTGATGCCCCCTTTTTTTCCTCGGGAAGAAAATAGAAAGTAAAAATCTACTGACACTAAATGTTATCTGTTGCGATGTATTTGTTGTTATGATTCTGAGAGCCTGTGAACATGACCTCAGGCCTAACAATAGACATATTGGTTTAATCCATCTTTTTCTGGCCTGGGCGTACAAGGGGCAGAAAAGGAGGATATGTTGCTCATTTTCTATCTGGTTATGTTCACACATGGAGCAAATTTCGTCCAATACTAAGGACGATGGATCGCAATTCCTAGCCCAGCGTGCCAAGGTTGATTTTATTAAAAGGTTTCCATATCTAAGTTTTAAAAATAATGTTTTGGCAAGTGGGGGCTCTATTTCATCCATAAAGGTCTCATAAAGTGGTTCATCCTTGAAATTTAAGAATTTTGAAACTAAGGTCCCACTGGTTGTGATGCTTGCAGTCGTATTTACTATAAAGGTCCAAAAGGCCCTTTTAAAAATTAATTTGGGGTTGGGGGGTAACAGCTCGGGGTTCTCCCAGAAATGTTTCAGACCTATATTGCTGAACCAAGCCTTAACGTGCCTAAGCATGGGATAGCTTTCTGGCTGTCAAGTGCCATGATTTCTTTTAACCCGTCTCTATAGTCTTGGAGTTCGGGAACATGCCATAATCTAACCCACCTGATTGCACTCGTTTTTCTTGCCTCTCGCTCCCCTGATTGTACTTGTTTTTCTTGCCTTCTGCTCCCCTGATTGTACTCGTTTATCTTGCCTCTGCTCCCCTGATTGTACCCGTTTTTTGTGCCTTCTACTCCCCTGATTGCAATCGTTTTTCTTGCGTTCTGCTCCCCTGATTGTACTCATTTTTCTTGCCTCTACTCCCCTTTGTGCCTCTATGTCACTCATTTCCCCCCATTTTTTGTGACCTTTCTGCCCTTTCTTGGGACTTTTGTGCTTCTGTGCCACTCGTTTCCCCCTGTTTTGTGTGACCTTTCTGCCCTTTCTTGCGACCTTTCTGCCTCTGTGCCACTCGGTTCCCCCCGTTTTCTGTGACCTTTTCTGCCCTTTCTTGTAACCTTTCTGCCTCTGTGCCACTCGTTTCCCCCCATTATTTTGTGAACTTTCTGCCCATTCTTGTGACTTTTGTGCCTCTGTGCCACTCATTTCCCCCCCATTTTTTGTGACCTTTATGCACTTTTTTGTGACTTTTGACCCTGCTTGCAGGCAGGTTGCCCCCACACCGCTGCTCGTCACCTGACTGCCTGGTTCCTGCCTCATTGCTGCCTCCTTTTTTCCTGGGTTTTTCCTCCCCTCTGCCCTGTGCACCAGTTCCCACCTCTGCCCGCCGCTCCCATTCCGACCCTTTCCCGCCGCTGCATCCCTGTGGCCCCACCACCCCTGCACACCCATTTGCCTCCCCACTCCCTCCTCCCAGCTGCTTCTCCCTCCCAAGCCATCTCATATGCAGGCCGAGAAGCAGCCGCGCAGAGGACGCGTGCAGCGGGCGCCGCGCTCATCTGCGCCTGGACTACGCCCAGCGCCAGAACCCCTGGACTCCGCGAACGCCATGACACCAGAATCCACTACGACATCAGCACCCTCCACGCACTCAATGCCGGCCAAAACCACAGCTGCTTGCAGGCCGCCCCGAAATAGACCCACAAACCCTTCTCCTGCCACACCTGCAGCTTCACCTGCAACAGAACCACCAAACCTCCAAGGACTGGGCCCAACCACCTCTGCTGCATACTCCTCAACACCCGCTCTGCACGCAAACACGCCTTCGAGCTCTTGGATATGCTCAACACCTCCGCCCCAGACGTGGCCTTCCCGACTGAGACCTGGTGGAACGACTCCTCGGCGCCCAACATCGCCATAGCCATCCTTGATGGCTACAAGATCCCCCGCAGGGATCCCGTCAACGGAATCAGAGGCGGAATAGCCATTGTCAACAAGTCCACCCACAAGGTCGCCACACATGCAGACAACACCCGCAACACCGCCGAACACCTGCACTTCCGGATCCACACCGACCCCAACACCACCCTCAGAGGAACACTTATCCACAGACCCCCCGGACCCTGGGCTCAGTACAGCGACTCCATCGCTGACTCGCCAGCACCCACGCACTCACCTCCATGGACTACATCCTCCTCAGGGACCTGAACTTTCACCTCGAGAACAACTCCGCCACCCTGATCGACAACCTTGCCAACCTGGGCCTCAGACAACTTGTCACCGCACCCACCAACGCCGCCGGCCACACGCTGGATCCAGCCTTCTCCACAGTCTCCCATGTCGCCTTTGACCACACCACCGAACTCCACTGGATGGACCACCGCTGCTGGAGCAAAGTCACCGAAGACCAGCTGATCACCTTCCTCGCCAAGAACCCTCCCACCGACCCCACCAACCCAGACGCCGAAGCCCAAAACCTCAGACAGTGGATCGACGACTGTGCCAACACCCTCGCCCCGCTCAAGAAACCCTCCAACAGCCATGCCAACAAGAGAGCCACCTGGTTCACCAACGAGCTCCAGACCTCTAAACGTGCGTGCTGGAAACTGGAGAAGACATGGCTCCACGAACGCACAGCGGACAACCACGCAGCCCACAAGAACGCCACCCACAGAAACCACCACCTTATCAAATTAGCCAAGAGATCCTCCTTCAAAGATCGCTTGGATAACAATGCACACAACAGCAAAGAGCTCTTCAGCATCGTAAAGGAACTCTCCAACCCCAGCGCCAATGCCAACGACATCCCGCCCTCACAAGATCTGTGCGACTCACTAGCCATCTTCTTCCACCGCAAGATCGCTGACATCCATGACAGCTTCAACACCATGACCGCCCCCACTACGCCAGACTCCACCTCCCCTGTGAACACCACCAGCACCAACCACGTGACCTCCTGGTCCAACGTCAATGACGATGAGCCATGCAAGGCCATGAACTCCATTCACTCAGGATCTCCATCTGATCCGTGCCCACACAAAGTATTCAACAAAGCAGACACAACCATCGCACCCCAACTTCGGAAGGTCATAAACATCTCCTTCGAAACAACGACATTCCCAGAAAGCTGGAAGCAAGCCGAAATCAACGCCCTCCTCAAGAAGGCCAAAACGGACCCCAAGGACCTCAAGAACTTCTGGCCCATCGCCCTGCTCCCGTTCCCGGCAAAGGTCATCAAGAAAATTGTCAACATCCAACTGGCCCGCCACCTCGAAGACAACAACATCTCGGACCCGTCCCAGTCCGGATTCAGACGAAACCACAGCACCGAGACAGCCCTCATCTCCGCCACAGACGACATCAGGCGCCAACTAGACAACGGCGAAACATCAGCCCTCATTCTCCTGGACCTGTCAGCCACCTTCGACACGGTCTGCCATCTCACTCTAAAGACATGCCTCCTAGAAGCCGGAATCCAAGAGAAGAATCTTGACTGGAGCACCTCCTTCCTCTCCGGCAGAACCCAGAGCGTTCGCCTCCCACCCTTCCGATCCGAAGCCACCGACATCATCTGTGGCATCCTGCAGGGCTCATCCCTCAGCCCAACGCTGTTCAACATCTACATGGCCCCCCTCGCACAAGTGGCCCACCATCACGACCTCACCATCATCTCCTACGCTGACGACACCCAGCTCATCCTCTCCCTCACCAAGGACCTGCACACTGCCAAAACCAACCTCCACAAGGGAATGGAGGCCGTCGCCGATTGGATGAGGAGTAGCCGTCTGAAGCTGAACTCGGACAAGACAGAAGTCCTCATCCTCGGACCCACCCCCTCAGCCTGGGACTACTCCTGGTGGCCGACCACACTGGGAACAGCACCAACACCCACCGGCCATGCACGCAATCTAGGATTCATCCCCAACTCCTCCCTCTCCATGTCTAAGCAGGTCAACACCGTCTCCTCCTCCTGCTACAACACCCTCCACATGCTCTGCAGGATCTACAAGTGGATCCCGACCGAAACGAGAAGAACGGTGACACATGCTCTCGTCAGCAGCAGACTGGACTAAGGCAACACACTCTACGCAGGAATCCCGGCCAAACACCTACGACGACTACAGCGCATCCAAAACGCCTCCACCCGACTGATCGTCAACGTTCCCTGCCGCAGCCACATCACCCCCACCTGAGTGACCTACACTGGCTCCCCATTGACAAGAGGATCACCTTCAAGCTCCTCATCCACGCACACAAAGCACTCCACAACGCCGGACCAGCCTACCTGAATAGCAGACTCAGCTTCCACACCCCCACCAGCCAGATCCGCTCCGTCAGCCTCGCCCTCGCCGCTGTCCCCCGCATCCTTCGAATGACCTCCGGCGGCAGATCCTTCTCATACCTCGCCGCCAAGACCTGGAACACCCTCCCTACCCACATACGGCAGACCCAAGACCTACTCGCCTTCAGACGACTCCTCAAGACCTGGCTCTTCAAACAGTAGCAGCACCCCCCCTCCCCTCAGCGCCTTGGGACCCTCACGGGTAAGTAGCACAATTTACAAGTACTCTGACTGATTTTGCATGGATGGTTCCCTGCTATAGGTTGGCTGTCTGAAAATGCTTTGGCCCAAAGCAAAGACCATATGCATTTGGGGTTTCGCCACCTATGAGCCTCTTGATTTTTGGAGGGAGTGGGCAGTCCATGAAAGTTTGTGCACATGGCAAAGACTGGGGCCAACAGTGGCTTGCCTACCTGTGTGGTTTGTTGCCCAAACGGGGTGGACTGTATGCAAAGGGTTTGGTCCCCTCATGTGACTTTGCGTATCTGGAGGTAGAGTACTATTCATGAGTGATTGTGCAGAGGGGGAAGGCTGTATGCAACAATGCCTTGCCTGCCTGTGTGTAGTTGTCAACTGGGGAGGGGTTTATTGTCCGTGTAGGGGATGGCCCAGGGTGAAGATCATGTGCACTTCGGGTTTGCCCACCTAAGGGATGACAGAATGCCCTTATATGCCATTTTAGCCCACTGCAGCAGGATATACCAGCCATAAAGGGTCCTGAGCCAAACCCCCAATGACAGTATACCCCTGCCGTATACGTTCTTTGGTCTTCAGCCCGCGTGGGGTTGCCTGCGGACATTCTCTGCCCCCAACCCATTGTGGATGGCTAACCCCCAGCTGCACACTGCTTTTGGTAGTGTGTGGCACAGTGTGAATGAAGGGTCTGGCCTGTGGCCGGTCCCTGACCTCAAACCGCTATCGGCACCCAATCCCTATGCTCTCCCTTCCCACATCAGTCATATTCTTTTTGTTCCACATTACTCCTGCAGTACCACCAACAAATTTCAACCAACCCTGTTCTTTGAAACCATGAAAGCATCTTTTTTTGAAGCTTGCATTATGTGTCTCCCATTGTGGTTCTGCAGCATCACTCTGGGGACCGTGCTGAGTTTTGCTGAAGTACAGTAGTACCCATGGAAAAATAGTTTTTTCATTTGGCCTTTTAGGGTCCTTCACGCTCCCTTCCAGATGTTTCTAATCCACAAAAAACCACACTGACAATTGCGAGAGGAGAAAGAGAAAATATTCCATTATGGGGACCATAGAATACTGTCTCCCTACCTATAACCAAACTTACAAGAGGTATCATACAACCATGAACTTAATTATAGAATGATGACCTTTGTCTATCGCTCCTATAGGAATCCTAATTTGGTTTCTTTTGGACCCTCACACGCCTTACTAGTGTCATGCTTCATCGTTTGGTCATATCCAGGTCCCTGCAATCCAGGGTGGGCTCAGCCATCTTCCATGGATCACTTTGGATAATGTTTCTAATCCTGACAGGGAGAGTAAATATTAAAATACATAGTGATCACCCCGGTTTCCATTTTTTAGGGCACCATTGGTATGGTTACAAAAGTAAACTTTGGGTTGGTTAAGGGGAGGGTAACTACTATATACCCTAATGATAAGTGAACATGTTTCAGCCCTCCATCACAGCCCATCTAGGGTCCCAGGCTTTCATTAGGATTAATGGTGAATTTCCTTTTCTGATCTAATATCAAAAATGTATTCTGTGATGTTTGGTCTGTCACTCATCAGTTGTCACAACAAGAAATGAGGCTTCCTGAGCTCCTGGTGCAGAAGCATACTCTGTGCCTTTTTGCAGAATCATAAATTAGCAAAACAACAAGAGAGCATACATATATGAAAAGATAACAGCAAGACAAAAGCAGACTCATTATTTTCAAATAATTCTAAGTGAGTGTGCAATGATTGTTTCAATATGACACATGCTCATAATGCATGCAACGCCATGCATGTTCTTTGTGAACCCAATCGTATTTCAATAGGTTGGAGACATTATCTACAAATCATGTGCACCCATTCTTCTCACATGCATGTTGATGAAATAGGGTGAATATGTTATCCTCTTGCATATTAGATATCTTCATCCACTAATTAAAAACAAAAACAAACATAAATCACAGGAAAGAATAATGTGGCATTCCCCTAGTTACATTAAAAACATAGTACTTGTGGTGTCATTGGAAAATAGTCTTAGACGGTAATCCTGGTTAGATTTTTACTCTCCTAGGGGTGTATGATCACCATATATGATTTATGGGGACACGTCCTTGTAATCGCACTCTGATAGAGTTCAAATGAAGATAGTTAGTGTATCCTTAATCCATCTCCTGTCCTGGAATTGGGGTTAAGGTCCATCTTACCACTCCAAGGGTTGCGTGTCATGAGAAACCTGTAACGTCACTGAAATGCCCATGTCCTCACTATACCTGTGTTTTTATTGCAAGTTTCTGAACCCGGAGGGATGGGGCTACATGATCATGGAGCATTGTGGTGAAAGTGCGCCATGGTGTTAACCGGGGTGTCTAGGAAATGCAGTTTTTAGTAACCCTGGGCAAAGCACAGTGCAAACATGTGTAGCGTAGCATAGCGTAGTGCAGCGGTCAGTTTTTGCTTACTCGCGGTCCTCAACGTCCAGTTGGCAACTGCGAGCAAGCAAAATTACATCCTCGCAAGACTTTTTCCTTGTTCGCGATCAGCAACATCAAGTTGCCGATAGCGAGCATGGAAAATAAACCTCGCGGTGAGATTCTCAACGCAGGGAGGTCAGGTTTCTCATTGCGTGTGATCGCGCATGCTCCCGACCGCTCGCGATGAGAAACTACCAGTCCGCGTTGAGAAAGCTGCAGCTTGAGTAAAAATCTATTTGAGCAGCAGAAAAGTACAACTTGCACTGTGCAAGATGCCGTTTTAAATGATTGCACAGTGCAGATGCTTGTCCGCACTGTGCAATAATTGAAAACGACATCTTGCACAGTGCGAACATGCTACTACGCAGTTCGCGTAGTGCTACATGTAGCTCGCGTAGTGCGAAGTGCACTTTGCGTAGCTACGCGTAGCGCTACTTCGCGAACTATGCATACTCTTAGTTTTTAGTCATTTTCCAG
This sequence comes from Lissotriton vulgaris, assembly GCF_964263255.1. NCBI lineage: Eukaryota > Metazoa > Chordata > Amphibia > Caudata > Salamandridae > Lissotriton > Lissotriton vulgaris. The sequence goes on along the minus strand of NC_141689.1, from coordinate 1,095,203,001 downwards.
TAGTCTGCGACTGGGGTCAACCGGCCATATAAAAAAACAGCATCAGTGGCAATACACCTAATATCTGGATTTTTATCTGGTGCGCCAGTATGGTGTATTGTTACATTTCCCAAGGTACTAGATGAAACTGCAGTGCTGTGTGCCCTCCAGGGAATCTGTTTGCAGGTCCTGGGGGATGGGATCCTGGGGTCCAAAACTGGCTTGGGGAGAGGTTCCCGACGCATGCCCTCCTCCCCAAAAAGTTATATTTATTGACCCCTGGACCCAGGCCCACCCCAGGGGGGGGTGTTTTAATTTTCTTTTAAATACCATCTGCCATTTTTTATTCCCATGATCCTGCGGAAGTTGGGGCAAAAGAAAATCGGCCCTAATGGGGTCTCAATGGGTTCCCAACAAGGACCATGGGGGAAGGATATCCCTACCCTTCTCCCTTATATCTTTATTTTCATATGTTTTCAGTGCACAGTACTAAGTCCACAGAGTTCTGTAATAGTTGTGGCAACATTTTCTTTCATGTTGCGGCCAGCCAATCAGAACACTCTCACCTGTTGGACTCTCACTCCCATTGGACTGAGATTGCCCATGGGAAGAAAAGCCACCTCTGCCAATCAGAACACTCTTATGTTTAAGTACAGCTCGCAGCACTCCTGTGAGTGTTCCTCAAACCCAACCAATCAGATATTCAGTTATGTTTGTACCATAATTTCTCAAAAACTATTGAACGAATTTACACCAAATCACTAAAAGCGTACTTCCTGGATCAAGATGTAGCTTCTTGACAAATTTGGAGTAATTCCGTTCAGCAGTTTTGGCAGTATTGCGATCCAAGAAAGTCTATTGACAATACATAGATTATTTTGTGTGTTTTTGGATCCCCTTTTTCTGGGCCCCCTTGAATGTTCACCCTGAAACTTTACAAGAAGGAATTACCCAAAAAAGAGCCTGGAATGTTTTGTGAAGATTCATGAAAAATCACCAAATTAATAAGTAAACCAAAAAAGGCGTTTCCGACGGAACATAGATCTAACTATAACTGCCCAGTAGCTTTATGGGTCTACAGCGTGTTTACAGTTAGTGATTTACCATATATATTTGTAGAAAATAGGAATATGGGTTACTCATAGAATAAACAAACAGTAGTGTAGTGTAGTTCCAATATTCCCAATAGGCTCTGCGTTTTAGAATAATATATACTATAGAATTGACGTAGGACTTAGGTCGACTGGATCTCTATCTAATATATTAAACTTAATTGTGAGTGCCAACTAGCTCAGAGGTCACTGGAAACTTTCTCGAATGAACAAGAAGGGATTAGTTTCTGACAACCGCATAAACATGACAACTTTGTTTCCCCAAGATGAAATGTATCTTCAGAGCCGTGGAAACAATAGATAGATATTTTACCCAGTCAATCGTGCATGCTTTGCTTCATCAGAGGTGTAGAGAAATAGAGAGACGCGCATTTTCAATAAAAGGTATTTATTGAACAGTCTTCTTTCTCATGCAGAAGAAATGAACTGCTACAATCGTAATACTGGCTGTAAAGTATAATGCATACAGCAAGAAGAGTATTATAAAATAATACTGTAAAAGCATGGTATGGTTTCTAAGCCTTAAAATACATACATAAATAAATAAAGACTAAAAGTACTCAACTGGTGCTTCTAAAATACGCCTACCCCGATGTTCCTAACGTAAGTCTAGTACGAGGGAAGAAGTAAGTGTGGTGTAGCATAGGTTTAGTTTTCTTTTTGCCAAGAATCTATCCAAGATTTCTCTTAGGGTCTAATCAGCTCCGTACCTTGGTTTTAGAATGAAGGAGGTCTGGTATCTCTCTGTCTCAGGACTCGATTTCCCAACACCCCACAAGGGGAGCTTGGAAACACTGGTGCTGGATTTCTCGGCAAGAGAAAAGACAGCGTGTCTCTCAGTGCGCCCGCTGGGGGGTCGGCTTCCTTCGGCACCTGCTGTAGCGAGCTGCGTCGGGCAAGTAGTCGAACTGCTCCAAACCACTGTGTGTTTGCTATGGCAAGTGTGGGCATAGTTATACCTTGAAGGTGCAGAGTTTGACATAAAGTTGGACATAATAAGGTCATCAAAGAGTCTCAGTTCTTTGAAAACTATGAGTTCTTGGACAAATCAATATTCAAGCCAGGGAAAGTCCCTAACTGCTGAAGCCGAGTTTTCCAAGAAATCGTGGTGGCTTTTCGGATCTAGTGGAAGTGGCCATGCCATATTTGGACAGCATGGGCCATGTCTAAATATGGTTATGATTTCTATGCCTATATAAGGTCAAGGTGATTTATACCTACATAAGGGCATGAATCGGGAAAATTACACTAGGGTACTAAAACACTATACAACAGTAGTTGCATAGGATTCAATTATTAAATAGTTCTAAAATAATTCAGAACTCCAACTTTAAATTGTAAAAAATAATTATTGCTTCTGATGCCAACATAATGGTGGGAATAACTTGAAACAGTAAAATTACTTCAGAGGATTGAATTGACTGGTGTTTGTTATATAATTCATGATGCAGCTCAGAACCTAGTAATTCAATCTGCCGGATTTCTAAATCTATTTGCATATCACAGTGCACTATGGCCATCTGCACTCCGAAAGTTTTTATATTTAGATTATAAGAGATTGTGTAGCTATCTTTTTTTCAGTGTTTCACACACAAGAAATTGCATCCCCTTTGTGACTTTATTGAAATATTATCATTTTCACCTTTACCTTGGCTTGTCTTTGTGTTTAGTCTAAGGACCTCATTTAGAAAAAGTGGAAAATATGTGAGCATCCCACCTCTTAATTCTTCTGCCTCCCTTACATTTCAGTTGAGGGGGATTTTCTGATGGCAGAGCCCCAGACACCTTGGCCACTGTGGCATTTCTTCTTGTCGATTCTGGTGCTGCTGGCATGAATGCCATGCATCAAAGGGCTCTCAAATAAGAGCTGTCTATTCAGTGTATTTCTAATCAACAAAACTTGTGCTAGGAGCTCATGGCCAGACAAACATTTCATCATAATCATCATCAATCAACTTTATTTAGGTTTTATGAACCATAAAAGTGCATAAGACAAGACAGTCAGTATATATGAACACATAATAATACAAATCTCAGCTCATTACAATATAAATATGTGAAACAATCATAGCACATCAACTGTCAGAAATCTACCACAATACTCAGATCTTCATGCAACAAAATCCTCCCAAAAAACTGGCTGAGCTCAGCTGCCTTCACTATTGTGCGCTGGCGTGGAGGGGTGGACTGGTGCACCGCCCAGGAGAGACCTCTGTATCAGACCGAAGAAATTCCATAATCTGTGGGACATATGGGTTGGGGTGCTGGAGGACTAATTCCTTCAATGTATACTCAAAGTTTGGAGTGGGTGCACCACTGTCTTTATTTTTGCTTTGCCTATCAGTTCCTTTATGTAGGTGTAATGTCCTCTTGTATTGGCCTGCATGGCCAAATGTACAAACAGCTGGTATTGTTTTCTTGTTGGCGCTTATAAAATCAATACATTTGGTTATCAAAAAGAAAAACTCCAAAAAATACCTTAGAAGTGGGCTCATTGGGGATCGGCTCTGTCACCTGAATTGTCTGAGTTATTGTGTGGGGAGCTCAAATGCACTCACTGAAATAAATAGGAAAAAATTGTGCACCACGATGATAGATAAAAAATAATTGATGAAACATGAAACCTATCAATTCTTGCCCTATTGTTCATTACTATGCTTTGTTCGCTTATTCATTTGATGCTTAGTTCACTTTTTCAAAATGATAACAATTCATCAGAACATTTAAAGGCATAAGCCAATCATGTACAGATTAAAATCCATATGAAATTTGAAAACATTTGGTGATTAAACTATGGGATCATAAAACGTAAATAATTGTTTTCTTTACCCCCAGAACCTAATGTCAAAATCGAGAGCCATAGCTATATAAAACCTAGCTTTCCATTCCTATTTCCAAAACTCATATAAAATCTCTGTCCCTTATCCTAGGAACCTTTTCCTAACACACCATGTAGAGAAAATAAATCAGGATACTGTGAATACTATTGCACTATTCTAAGGGCCTCGAGATGGTTGGGGGTCCCTGTGTTCCTACAAACCTGTACTATTCATGTTTGTCTTTCTCTTTTATTAGCTGGACAAAAGAAAAAAAATGTGTGCCTCTGTATCTTCTGCTACACCACAGAAGGGACATTTCTGGTCAGTTTCCTTCGACCAGGCTCTAGTAAAGGTGCACAATGGAAGCAAACCATGCCTGAACTGCAAATACAGCTTCCTGGCTAGTACTGACTGAACCTCATCCAGAAAGTTCTCGTATTTATAAATATCTTTGATCTGTGTAAAATGTATAGTTAGGATACATACAGTTGAACTCATTGTAAGGGAGGAAAGTCTAGAGGCCCTGTAGCAATCCACCAGTTTCTCCTTGAGGACACAGAGGAGGCTGCTAAAGGGTCTAAATATTTAGATGTCAACCCTATACTAGTGAGAGTAACCCTGAGGTGAGATAGCTATGGTAAACATTTATCCCCTGGTATCTACAGAAGTTCTTCTGATGCTTGCCTATGTGGGTTCAGCTCAGGGGTCAACCAGATTCTCCTTTAAAAGTGGAGAGGTCTTAGAGCGATAGGCTCCGTAATGGGGCTCAGCCCTAGATCTAATCGGAGTCAGGAGAGTACTAGAGGGCAGATTCACTAAGTCCCTAATAAATGTGTTTGCTACCAATACAATGTCTTTCAAAATCATATGCCCATATAGCTCTGCCCCATAAGTAAAAGCTCCCAGTATTTGCATTTTGTATATTTCCATCAAGGGAATAAAAAGCTTTGAAGAAGATGACCTGTAACTCTTGGCCAGGCCACCTCTATTCTGTGCTAACTTTAACCTCTGTTTCCCTATATGGAAGTCCCAATCTATGTGCTCATTGAGAGTGATCCCCAAGTACTCAAAAATGGCGAACCTCTCCAGTGGAGTTCCATTCAGCAAAGGGTTGGTCTTGGTGGTGTGCAGAGTTAAAAATTATGCATTTTGTCTTAGCAACGTTGACCTTGAGGCCCCGCTCAATGCAAAAAGTATTGGAGCCATTGAGTGTCCTTTGGATCCCCATGGGAGATTTTAAGAGAAGGAGGGTATCTTCAGTGCTGGGATTTTAGTAGAACAAATCTTGGGAGCATTGTTGTCACTAACCCCATTCAAGGTATCAACCAGTCCATTAATGTTTAAACAAAAAAGGGTGGGAGCCAATACACAGCCCTGTCAGACGCCCCTGGTTACTGGAAATGGCTCAGAGAGCTCTCCAAGTTTCCTATATTGAACCTGTCTAAAGTTTTTCTTATGCAAACTCCTAATAATCTTACAGAGATAAGTGGGGACCCCCATATTAGACATAACAGACCAGAGTTTAGACCTAGGAACTAGGTAAAAAGCATATTTTAGATCTACAAACATCAGATACTAACTATCACCCTTGAGCTCCACCATTTTCCAGTAGACAATTTGAAGTCAGGTTACCTGCTCAATGGTAGAAGTTCGGTTTCTGAAGCATGCTGCTAGGGTACTGAGGGCATTCTGGACATCCGATCTAGTATACCCCTTGCGAAGACCTTCTGCATCATGTTTATAAGGCTAATGGGCCTATATTCCCCAGTAAAAGTGTTGACCCTTATTTTGTACACAGGATTATTTCAGCACCGAGCCATGTCTCAGGAATGGACATACCACTCAGTATGACATTAAAGATAACTAGCAAGTCCCAAAATACAAGTCCCTAAAGATATAAATCTCCAGGGACCTTGGGGCACATCCATCATTGTAGGAATTTGCATTTCCTAAATAGCGAAAATTAAGGAATCGCAATTTAGCAATTGCAAAATCCTATGCATCAAGAAATCCTAAATTTTTTTAGGATTTCTTAATTTTCGGAATTTGCGATTCCTTAATTGCGAATCGCAATTAAGGAATGGCATTACATTGATTCCTATGGGCCTAGGCCCATAGGAATCAATGCCGTTTTGCATTTCTATTTTTTGGAAATCGCAATTTGTTGATGCATTGCAAGGCTGCACCCCTGAAATGTATTTTAAAGTGCATGTTTCACACACACATGTCCTAAGGACATGTGTGTCTGTAACATGACACTTTCCAAAATGCATTTTTTTGCTTTTTTAAAGAATTTCGCAAATTAACACGAGGGTCAACCTCGTGTTAATTTGCACTTCCTATTTCAAAATTTTCATTTTTAAAAAAATTGATGCAGTGCATTTAAGGAATTGCACAAATGCGATTCCTTAAATGCATTCGCATTTTTAGGAAATGCAAAAAAAAGCGAATTTTGAAAAATTGTTTCATGCATCCCAAAAACGTATTTAGGAAGCGCAAACGGCCGAATTTACCGATTCGCACTGTTTGCACTTCCTCAATAGGTTGATGCATGTGCCCCCTTATCAATACAGGGCGCCTTGCGGGGGGCTATCTTTGAAATGGCTTTACATACTTCCTTAAGGGAAACAATGGGGTAGTTGTCATTGGCCATTGTACCGTCTACATCCCAGTCAGATGTTTGCAGATATGCATTTTTATTTGCCTCTACCTCTGGGTGATCCTGGACATCATAAAATAAGCGAAAGTGGCCATTCCAAACTTCGGTGACGATATTTGGCTCTAGATTGTTTCTCACTTCCTGGTTACCAAAAGTGACTATATTCCACAATACCCTTAGGGGCATATTTACAAGGAGCTATTGCCGAATTAACTGCACTTTATCGCAGCCAAAGTTGTGATAAATTTACCCCCCATTCACAAGCTGGTGCTAACAGCCCACAGCACCCGTTTTCCCACGATAGCAGACGCAAAAAACATTACCACAGAGGTACCCCGCAACTATCGCTAATGTGATGCAGAGTAGACGTTCCCGTGCAAATAGCCATGACAACACAACACCTCAACATTCACAACGACCAGCCAGATTGGCGATAAGAACACAAAACATACGATACGGTGCGTTAGCAGCAGGAAATTAACACCAGCTCTGACCTGGTGTAAAGTCGGAACACAGCCTGAACCACAAAAGGGTGCCCAGCCCACAGCCACACCTGAAGACAAACAGATGCCATGGAGCAACTGAACATGCAGCACGGACACCCAAGAGGGCCACAACACCCACCAACACCACACCCAGGACCACCCTTCCCTGGCACCCCCAACCAAAGACATGCCACATCAGCTACACCTAAACATGTACGAAATAATCGCCTGATGTCACATAATCCCAACTGGTGACATGCATGTGTCGTCACAGAAATGAGCATCACACATTCACTTTCGAAGCAACCAATGAAACTTTATTGAAATTAACACTGAAATGTAATGAAGACACATGGCGGCTCCCCTGGGGACAATCCGTAGGTCAAAGCCTGCAAGACAAAAAACATGATGAGAAGGTCTGCCCTGCGCACATCAAAGGACAGAGAGAGAGCATAGGAGAGAGAGAGAAGAAGGGCGGGGGAGAGAGAGAGAAGAAGAGAGGGGGAGAGAGAGAGAAGACAGGTGGTGAGAGAGAGCGAGAGAAAAAGAGAGGGGTAGAGATAGCGAGAGAAGAAGAGAGGGGGAGAGAGAGAAAAAGAGAGGGGGAGAGAGGGAGAGAAGAAGAGAGGGGGAGAGAGAGAGGGAAAAAGGGAGGGGAAGAGAGAGAGAGAGAAGAAGAGAGGGGGAGAGAGAGAGAGAGAAGAAGAGAGGGGGAGAGAGAGAGAGAGAGAGAGAGCGAGAGAGAGAGAAAGAAGAAGAGAGGGGGAGAGAGAGAGTGCACCCCTGCGCACCCAGGCCACACTGCTCACCTGCTGCCACCGGTGTGTCTCCAACCACTTGCCGGTATGTATAGCAGTACACCAGGTCACACATCAGAGTCAGAGCCGTCATCTGAAACAGAGTCCAGATACATGACTGGCACAGTACACACACTTGCACAAGACAACATCGCCGGCCCGCCCATGAACACCCAGGTTGAGGCAACCCAGCCCCTCCAGCCGCCCATCGGAGCATGCTCACTCATGCACACCCAGCCCTCACTGCTCACCTTCCACCTCTGGTGTGTAGACAGCAGGTCCCACCACGTGCCGCTGCAAGCCACAAACCCGGGCCTCGTGGACTTGGCACCCTCCACACCATGCAGCCACGCAGCACAGGCCCCAGGTCTTTCGCCTGGTGCTGGGTCTTGATTACACCATGGCATAGAACAGACCAGGGCACCCTGCAACATCGCAGCCTGCATAGCTGCTCAGCCCAATAGGTGCCACTAACTCTGTGATCCCGGAAGTGAGGCCATGTGGCGGTAGGCCTGCGCAGCCCGCTGGCTCGGCCTACACTGCGGTCCAGCAAGGCACACAAATCATGAGCAATTCGGACTGCCTGGACGGGGCATCATCGCACGCTGCACAACTGCTCAGCAGCTTAAGGTGCCAATGACTCAGTGCACCCAAAGTCACTGTCCCATGGTAAGGTGCCTCTGCTGGCCACAATGCAGCATGTGCCGCAAACCGTGATCAACGCCAGTCAGCACCACGTGGTGGTAGACCCGTGCCAGCCTAAAGGCCTCGGGTCCGTCTTCCAGTCACCAACAGCAGAGGGGTATGTGCTGTCGTGGGCACCGAAAATTTGCAGGGTCACATGGCCTTTGAAGCTTGGACCAGATGGGTGTGGTGTGCTTGCAAACCTGCCCCGAGGAAGTGGCTGTGACATGCTGACAACTAGATCAGTGGCCTGCACACCACCAGCGAGTATGCCTGCGACTGGCAGCAATGAGCCCCCCCCTCGGAGCGTAAGTGGAGTGGTCTGGCCTGGCATACGCTGTACCAGCACAGGGCCTGCAACAATGACACAGGGGCTCTGGGCGTGGTTCAGTCAATGTCTGGACAAGAAAATGGACCCGTAACACAAATTGCTATGTAGCACCCTCTGATTGACTCCCACAGGATGAGCATCATTGACGCAAGGAAAATCTCTGTCCCTACATTCATCCACACAAACATACATGAAAGATGAAAGAAATGACAATTGCACATCCAGTGCAGTTCTGCAGCTGGAGCGGTACAGGGCAATGCGGAACATACTACACAATATGGGCCCATGGAGGGCCAGCCAGAGTCCATCCGGGTATGACAAGTACTGAGGAATAGGAGGGGTGCATTCTGCAGTCTGGTCGCTGTGTCACTGGTCATCAAACAGGATGTGGCAGTACAAGTCGTAGTCCATCTGTGTGAATCGGGGGTCAGTGGAAGGTCATGAGGCCATGTGCGGGGCCAAGCAGACACAGGCAAGGTGGCGGAAATGAATGCTACTGAGTCCTTCTGATCACAGGCACATCCACGTCCTCATCCCCGGATGTGTGCTCTGCCTAGCCTGGGGGTGTTGCTGTACCGGTTGCAGCACTGAGTGCCACTGACACATCAGGGGCCAGAGGTGGATTGTCGTCCGCACTGTGTTCCACTAACACATCAGGTTCTGGAGTGGTTAAGCCTGCCGCACTGGGAGGCAGAGACACACCAGGGGGAGGAGATGTGGATGGTGTGGGGGCAGCAGCATTCATCATCGCCACGCCTCGTGGCAGCAATGCCATGATGAGGATTTTAAGGGCATGGTAGATCCCAGCTACATTCCGCTGATGTGCTGCGGTGGCTGCCATCCTTTCCTCCTCCATCCGCACCATGTCCACCATGAGTCTCCGCATGTGTGCCACCTCATGGCTGGTTTCACTGGAGCCACTCTCAGCAGACAGGTGTTCTTCTCTCCGCATTCTGACTCCAGCAATGTCAGTCAGGGCTCGTTGGAGACCATGGAGCCGGCCTACACACCCAAGTATGGCGTCAAGTTTGGTTGCTATGATGCCGAAGCCCAACCGCACCTGCTCTGCGGTCTCCCACTGGCACTCCAGCACATGTCGTTGGAAGGCCATGTGTTGTTCCTGGGGATCTTGGGGAAGCTCTGGGGATGTGGATACCTCCTGCTGGGTGCTTTGGGTAGTGGGTGGAGTCTCCTTGATGCAGCTGGGCTTCCCTGATCTTGGAGGTGAGTGGTGGATGAGGCCAATAATGTCTTGGATGGTTTGGGTGTTGATGTTGGTGTTGTCCACCTCGTCATCAGTGAAGAGTGGCTGGCACTGCTCTGCAGGAGGTGTTGACTGTGCCCCTACGATGTGAAGGGGAGATGGTGTATTACAATGTGTCCACATGTATTTAGCTGCATGATACATGCTGACATTCAGACCGCATGGCATTGTACATTGGACAGTCTGTAGATCTGGGCGAGGACCCAGAGTCATTGTAGGTGTGCACTGTGCTCTGCTTGATTGTGCGTGTGTGCCATTGTGCCCATCTACACCCGTTCCCCCAGTACCTGGTGGTCACTCGCCCAGTTGCAGTTGTGTTGTGTCCTGTCGAACAGTGTCCGATCCCCCTACTCCGGCCACAGTCTCCACACTGATGACTGTCGACACCAGCTCCTCCATGTCATCTAGCTTGAGCTGTTGCGCTGGGCCCCCACCTCCAGTCTGCGTTGCTGCCTTCTGGTTGGCTGAGAGTTTCTCCTTGGTCCTCCACTTGATGTCATTCAATCGCCTCTTGACCTCGTCCATTGTCCTCTTGTGCTCACTGGCGGCATTCACCTTGTCCACAATATCCCACCAGATTCCATTTTTGGTGCCCAATGACCCGTTGGAGGTGACGAACAGTTGTTGATGGTGTTCCATCACCCTGTGACTATGATCCTGTTAGCCTGCGGACTTCGTCATCCTCTTCTTCTTGTCCTTGCCCTTCCCTGTCCCCGAGGTCCCGGGCTGGTCGTCCGGGGTACTTGTGGGGTTGCGCTCGTCCACTGTGCCTGCTCCGGCTGCCTCCATGGTGCTTGGGTGTTGGTCAGTTTGTGTTTGGGTGTTTTTCTACTTTTATGGGGGGTTTTCCCACCTGCCAGGTGTGTGTTGCAGGCCTTGCGCTGCTTATCGCTGATTTCCTCATTTCACTTTGGCCCATCTCAGGTTTTTTGGTGTTGTGGTTTGTGTTTTTGTCTCCATCGAGGTGGTTGTATTGCATACATTTTCCGCGGTTTCGGCAGACTTTTGCATGCTACCGCCAAGTTGTGAATTCCATGTTTCCACAGGGTTATTTTCCCCCGATAGGCTGCAAGGGTGAAAGTTGTGTTACGCTACTCTTGCAGTAGTTATCACACGTTCTTGTAAGTATACCCCTCGGATCTTTGGATTTAAGTGCCTTTAAGAGAGACTTCCATTTGATCATATCCCAGTCTATTTTGGCCTGTATGATAGCATCCTTATACTTAGTTCTAGCACTTGAAATCTGGGCTTTATCCTGACATTTTATTGCTGTATAAAGGTATATTTAGCTTTCTTACAGTTCCCATTATACCACGTTGGGGTGATTTGTTTTTCTCTCAAAACCGTACTTCAAGATAAAAGCGATCCTTCAGTGCAGCTACACAATGTGAATGAATCCCAGCCATTTTCTTATTCCTGGTTTCTAGATTTAATGCCTCCATACAGGCGCTCAAGTTTTACATAGTGGTCCGCATAATTTTATAAATTGTGAAGATAGAATTCAGTGACCCTTTATTTTAGCCCAATGGATATGTCCTCATAATGTTGACAGGCATTATCCAGGGTCAAGAGGATCCCTAAGTCTTCCATGTATATCCTGTACTTGGAATATCAGATATAATGCCAAGAGATTATGATTGCTATCATGGCTTGTTAGAATGACAACATCTAAAACCGAGGCCCACATTTTTGTATCATCGAGAACAGTTTCAAATTGCAGACCCGGACCAAGCACGATTAAACATGAGATGGTCGTGTTTGTCTGATGTTGTACGCCCATTACAGGCTCACATTCATTGGTTTAGTGAGAGAGCATCGATTTGTTGTGCTATAGGCAACCACTTTTTTAGGGGGGTATAGTGATAGCTAGTATAACCCACTGCCTATCTTCTTCTCCCAAGGCATCACTCAAAGTAATTCCCAATGGCTCAACTTGTCAGTTAAAATCGACTCTTATTAACTTAAAGTCGTGCCTAGGAAGGGAGAATACCAGGATTGATAATTGCTCCACTACCGGGGATTTAAGGCTCCTACTGACAGTTCTTATGTATACATTAACCAAAACTAGAGTTCTTAGAGAGATGAATTCCAGAATAACACACAATAAGTCAGGGGACCCAGTCTCGATCTCCCTTGCCAAGCATCCTAGGTAGGTGGCAATCCATATTGTGAACCCCCTGAAGGTTTACCTCTCCCTCCAGTCACAGCAAGTTTGAAGAAGGCTGTGTAACCAGAGTGCCGTAATTCCTCTGTAGACCAGGTTTCCTGGAATGACACTATGTTATAATTGTCTATAAATACCCCCAATCACTGTAGTCTAGCTTGTTCCTAAAGCCTGTCACGTTCCAAGAAGCAACTTTAGTGGTATTTGTCAGGAATTTGACAACTGGCAAAGCCCCATCCACTTTTGGCTTTTGCTTACCCACCCTGGTGAGCAGCCCATATTATTAAGGTTAGAGTTGCAGCTCATGTCTATAGCCCCCTAGTTCACTTCGCACCAGCCCTTGCTGCCACCCTCTGCCCCTTTTCTCTCTCCTCCATACTAAAAAGACCCTCGTTTACAAGACAAGGTAATAAAGGAGTTAGGTTAAGACTTATTTCAAGCCCTTCTCTATCCACGATACAACCCAGCCTTATAGTAGACAAATGTACTAGTGATTCAACCCCACTTTGATGACTCACCCAACCTGTGGCATCAGGATCTACCAACAACCAATTCTGATACAGGTCTTCTTGTGGGTTCATGAGAGTCATAGGCTCCACAGTATCAGGGATTCAATCAACCACATCCAAAACCTCAAATTTATTGTATACAGGTACAGCATAACTACGTGGGTAATATGTATGGGATGGATACAGAGCAGGATTAGGAATAAAGATCAAGGGGCGGGCATTAGAATGATGGAGTCTACCTAAAGTAGTTTTTGTAAAAATAGCCTAGTGGAAGGCTAGACATAACTGAGTTCTGTTGCTGCATGACTAGATCACAAGTAAACAAATCCAATACAGTTCTGAATCCCTAAAATTGTTAACAATGGAGTCCCCAGATTTGTCTTTGTGGCCTTTCCCTATCCAGCAAACCCTGCGAGTTAAAATAATGTCCCCCGCTCTGGAGAGTGGTAAGCATCTATGTCTCATGAGCCAGTATAAATATTTGTTATTAAGTTCTTCATGTGATTCTCTCTGCTTGCTATTTAATTGCAGGACTCCGGTTAATACTACAACATAGGGACATCATGCAGGGGAAAGTTTTTTGACGGTAGCTCCGCTGCCACAGCCCTGGAGACCTCTTTGGGCACCCCATGTACTTTACTGATAGAATTATCTGCAGGCGACCTCAATTCCATGCTCTTTGGTCTCAACTCACTTTGCAGATTTAGTATTCCCCTGTGCTGGAACGACACTGACTCCAGGCTCGGTGGTCGGAATTTGAACAGTCTGCAATCCTACATCCAAATGGTCAATTTTACCCCCGCAGCATGAAGGATCAGCACCCCATGAGCCTGTTTCAATAAATCCAATTGCATCAAAAGAGGACGCACAAATAATGATTTTGAGCTTCCCCAGAATGGCCCTTGTAAAATTATCCAGCCAATGGGATTGCTCAGCTTCTGGTATGTTATTTGGGGCTCTAGGGGATAATTCAGCCTCCCTAGATCCAAGAGCACATGTGGTAGATTTCAGCACACAACGTTGGGCAGGCTTCTTTTTAACTGCACCCCTGGTAGTCCTTCTCTCAATATGGGGACTGATGTAATCCCCCTGAGCACTTGTAGTATGGGTGTGAGTCATTGGATCCTCCTCTAAGAGCCTGTTGGGGCTGGCTGGCAAAATGTGCAAATCAGGGATATCACCAAGAGTCTGATGTCAAAGACAGTCGTCTCTCGGTGAGTTCCATCTCCGCGGCCACAACCCCTATCATTCTATGTAGCATCTTATCGATAGAGGTTATTTTGGGAGGCATGGGTGATGCATACGACTCCCTTGGCAGGTCTTCTTCCCCATTGTTGTACTAAACCAGAGGTTATTATGAAGTCACTAAAGACCACCTCTGTCCACCAGACCTGAAAGCTTACCACAGCTTTAGATTCAAAGCACCCTGCAGATACGACACTTTATGCTGGGGCAGGCCAGATATAGTATATTAAAAAATATATCACAGACCCTTTGTTGTTACTCTCAAACCATGGGTGAAAGAGGGGTGGCCAAGCCCAGCCCAAGCCAGATACGGACAGGTGCAGACACGCCCACTCTTGGCCCAGTCTTTGCCCGGGGACATCCCTCTAGCATCCTGTGCCATGGGGAGAGAAGGAGTGCTTTCTAGCGTGATGTTTTCGGCCCCTTCCAAGATCTCCCAAGCAAATCACATTGAGGGTCACCTTCTGGACCCAATTTTCTCTATCCTGAATGACCTCAAAGCCTAGGCTCCCACACCCTTACCATGCTCTGACCATTTCCTTATTTCCACAAGATGGACCCCATCAACCCACACTCAAATCGTACACTGGTACGACCTTGGTCTAAACTCCAGTAGGAAGACCGCTGTAATGAACTAGCAGAATTCTTTGCCACTAAGGTTCACAACATTCTTAAAAATCTCCCATAAAAAGTCAATGACTCCCCTGAGTCGATGGCCATGGGCCAGCTTGGAAATAAATACAAGTTGGAGAGCTTCACTCCTCTGACTCAGGAGTCACTCTTAGTTGCCTTAACCAAGGTAATATCACGGTCACCATTGGACCCTGCACCTTTTAATGTCTTAAAGTTGGCAGCACCTACGATGGCCCCCAGAATGACCAGTCTGGTCAACTTGTCCCTCACACTAGGGATTGTCCTCCCCATACGGAAGAAAGCTATGGTAAAAGCTCTGCTCAAAAAGCCAAACCTAGGCCCAGCAGATTTGGGCAACTATTGTCCCATTTCACTGCTTCCGGCAATAGGAAAAATTGCAGAAAAAATTGTCAACCACACTCTCTCAACGTTCTTAGAATCTAATCACCTGCTTCACCCCTCACAAATGGGCTTTCGCCCACGCCAAGGCACTAAGACCGCCTTACTGGCGGTTGTGGAGGAAGCAAGGAAGATTCTTGGTTTGGGAGGCACAGCTGCCAAATTAGTCCTTGACCTAAGTGTGGCCTTCGACTAGGTGAACCACCAAACCCTGGCTCACAGTCTCAGGAATTTAGAAGTTTCCGGCAATGGTGCTATCATGGCTCCAATCCTTCCTAGAGGATAGGTGTTTGTCCCACTCAAGTGTGGAGTTCCACAGAGCTCATCACTAAGCCCAAACCTTTTTAATGTCTATATGCAACCACTGGGGGAGACTGTTGCCCCCTTTGGGATCCATGTAATCACTTACGCTGATGACACACAGCTGATGGTGGCCCGGACCCAGACCAATCATACACCCCCGGACCTCCATCACTGCCTTGAGGAAGTCACCAAGTGGATGAGTCTGTCCCACTTAAAACTCAACTGTGACAAAACCGAGCTGATGATACTCGGAAACCAGCTAAACCTTAAAGCCAACACTATGTGGCCAGCCTGGGTATCTGGTTGGACCTAGATCTTTCATTTAAAGTTCAAGCCAGAAAAACTACTGCGCTCTGCTTTGGCCTGCTAAGAATGACTCGTAAAGTCCTGCCGTTACTACCAGATCAGGCAAAAAAAACCTTGGTCCAAGCACTTATCCTATCGAGAATAGATAATGGTAATGCCCTTTATCTGGGTGCTCCCAACCATGTCATCTCAAAACTGCAGACCCTGCAGAAAGCGGTGGCAAGACTGCTCATGGGACCCCAGACACTATGTTCTACTAAACCGGCACTACGCATGCTCCATTGGTTACCTGTGCAGGAAATGATCAACTTTAAGGCCCTGTGCATCACCCACAAGTCACTAGGTGGACATGGCCCTCCTATCATCAAGTCTGTGATCCACCCCTACAAGGCTAACAGAAGCCTTCGCTCAGACGAAATGTATCTTGCAGTGGTTCCAAGGATCAGGAAGGCCAGAAGTGGAGGCCGTTGCTTCACGTATAATGCCTCCAAGCTGTGGAACAGCCTGCCGCTGCAACTGCACAGACAACCAAATCACTTATCTTTTCGTAAACAACCTAAAACCTGGCTCTTTCCATAGAAGGTAGGCCCACTCTAGTGACTGCGCAGCTCTGGGATGCTTCCGGGTAGCCATGCGCTTTACAAAAACCCTTATATTCTATTCTATTCCCTCCCCCAACCAGTAAATAAACAGAAATGCAGAGAGCCCTGGGAAAGGTAGTCCCACCAGTGCATAACAGGCAAGGCGTTCTGCACCATGGGGAGCGGTGGAGTGCATTTTAGCCCACTGTTTTTGGGCACCTCCCTCAGCCAGCAGGTGAGCAGGAATGCAGAGAGCATGTGACAAGCAGTCTCCCCAGGGCTAAACTGGTAAGGCATCCCATTTTGTATAAAGTTGGCCTAATTGCCATTTGGCGGCGGAGGCACGCTTACCTTAACTCACCACCTTAACTGACTCCAATATTGCCAGCTGCTCATCGCCTACTACCAGGAACCACTGAGTCTCTACTGGCCTCAGCTTAAGCCTGCACCGCGTGGATGTATTTATCCGACAGCGGTAATGATGGTGATGGCGTGCTTTTGCCCTGACCGTGAGGGTGGCAGCTGGCACGGTCTTTGGCAGCTACCCGCCAGCTGGGGTCATCAGCAAACCCTCCGATCCTCTTGTCTTTCTGAGCGCCCACTGCCCTGGGCTGCGGTCCAAACACTGTCCAGGGGGCTCCGGGGGACTCCAGACTCACTGCGGACTTGCTGCTCCCAGGATGTCATGCTCGCTTGCATGCCGTGCCACTCCCTCTCACACTTACACACCATGCCACACTCTCAATAGATTCAAACAAGGTATTACAAACATTTCAAATATCTCCCATGTGGTGGAAGGAAACTCCATGGGGGAGGAGGGGATGTGTTGGGCCTAGGGTGATCAACTGTCTGTAAATTTTATGGAACATCCGTTAATTGGAAGTCACGTCCGTTGTCCATGACAATCCCTCTTCGGATGCCTTTTGTCCATAATTTGGGGGGTGACAGCGACCTGCACTGCTCACCTCTGAGAAGCCTCAGTGTTCTGAGAGCTCCCTGCTGGGTTCCCTCACACTCCTCTGTGCTCAAGAGCAGCCCCTCCCCAGCCTCTCACAGACTCTGATGGGCCGATTGTTCTTCTGTCTGACGGCTGATTGTGGCATATAGAATGACAATGGACCAGTTTGGGCAAATAAGGCATGTGGTGGGCCTGAAGGCAAGGAAAAAAATGTAACACATAAGATGGAAATAAAATTGTCCAGTTACTTTTAAAAAACAAGCATATACAATTGGTCACGCATTTGTACAAGTTAGAGCTTTTGGAATTGAAAATAACAATTTTTCCTAATATCTATTATAAATTTATTTTGACTTGCACTTATGTTGGTTTTCTATTGACTTATATATTATTGCGTGATGTCATCGAATATGTCTGTAAAACTTACATTTTGTCGCAAAGATTTGTCCTGAATTTTGACCTTGTGTCCTGAATTTTTACACTCACAGTCCTGAATATGCACAATTGCCAGTTGGTCACCCTAGGTGGGCCATACCTGTCATGAGCAGCGCCAAGACGCCTCCGACCTCCGGGCAAACGTTGCGCCTTAATTTCATAAATAATAAAATAAAATCAATAGGGATTTTAATTATGTGAGATCTGGAGATGTACCTCCAATATGATGGATCTACCTGTTTAATCAGGATAAGACAAGTGACTGAACTTTGGCGAAGGCCCATGGCATAGCTTGTTGCTAGCAGATTTGGTTTCTCCAAAAAGAGAGAAAAGTGTCCTTTGTTTCAGTCATCTCCAGTGTGTGAGAGGGAGCAATTTGGCAACCAAGAAGACAGATTTTACAGCATGCCTTAACGCAAGAGAGTGTATGTTTTAAGGTTTCTATGGGACTATCAGCCACATGCATCATCGGGACATTTTGCGATTCCTTATTTGCGAAAAATAGGGAATCGCAAATAAGGAATCGCAAAATGGGATGCATTAATTTATTCGCATAATTTTTGCGATTCGGTGAAAATCGCAATTTTTACCCAATCGCAAGAATTATGCGAATTCTAAATTGCGATTTCGCAATTCCCATTGATTCCTATGGGCCAAAAGGCCCATAGGAATCAATGGGAAGGCATTGACATTTTGTGAATTTCTATTTGCGATTCGCAAAATGTTAATGCATTACATGGGTGCAGGGGGGGGTCCAAATGACCCCCCCTGCACCCCTGAAATGCATTTTTAAGTGCATGTTTCACACACACATGTCCTAAGGACATGTGTGTCTGTAACATTACAGTGTTTAAAATGCATTTTTGAGCATTTTTAAACTTTTTCGCATATTACCACAAGGTTCAACCTCGTGGTAATTTGCACCCCCTAATTGCGAATTCGCAATTTAAAATGCAATCATGCATTGCTTTTAAGGAATCGCAAATTTGTGATTCCTTAAAAGCAATCGCATTTTTGGAATACGCTAAAAAAAGCGATTTTCCCAAAAATGTTTGATGCATCCAAAAAAGATATTTAGTAATCGCAAACGGCCGAATTTACCGATTCGCACAGTTTACGACTCCTAAATACCTTGATGCATGTGGGCCTTAATGCTTACATTCTTGCTTATGGTGTGTGGCAATAGGGCTTTGGATTGCTTTTACATCTTTAGACTTGGTTTTTTGAGGTCAATACTTAAGTTTGTAGAAATAAGCGGTTTAGTTTAAAACGTAAATGTTATTCAGATAACTTTTATTTAACCTTGAGGGTTGACCGTTTTGCTAAGGGAGTGAGGTTGATTTTATTCATATGAGCATTACGGGGCCATAGGCTTTCATTTCGATTTGCTGCTGGATTTAGGCTTATGTTTAGGAATTTGGTTTAGTCCTTCAAGTTAGAATTAGGCACACATTTAGGACTAGGGGTATAGTTACGATATAGACTTTGTCACTGGAGACAGATTTAGGTTTAGTCTAAGCTTGTAGTTGGGTATGGGTAAAATGGTAAAGTAACCTAAAACAAAAAAAAGAATATGAATCCAAATATATCAGCTCAAATGAATTAGATCAAAATGAAGTTAATGAAAATAAACCAATCTGTTCCAAAATCAGTCAGCGCTTACAAATATATAGCTCCTCATAAAGACGATCATGCCTAATTGTGTAACTAATTTTCATTTTCAAGTGAAAGACAAATGTTTGTCACGATTGCTTAAATGAAGCCAATGTCTGTAATGTATGTGTTTACCAAGAAGAGGATTGTGCAAAACAAGGACCCCCCGCAAAATAGAGTAAACTATACTCCTAGAACAAGGATAAAATGTGTGTAAAAAGTTTCCTAGGCAGTAGCACACTGGAAAACATAAGGCATGAAATGACAGAAAAATAGACTAAAATGAAATGTAAATTTAATAAACACATTTACAAATCATACAGTTTATAGTACAATATAAGCTCTATGATAAGGGAAAATTAAAATCAGAATTCATACATAGAAATAAAAACAATATCATCAACATATACACATTTTAAAAGTTCTTCGTAAAGGTGCTTTTTTTTTTGCTTAAAATAATACTGATATATTTGTAAAACTACGATGGTACGACAAATGTTTCATTCGTTTGTGTATCCAGGCCGAAGACAACCCCGGTGGCCTCTAGGACGTAGTGATTTATTACGCCTTCATTACACACGACTCCTGAATATCAACAGGAAGTTCTATATAACCATCGTAGTTTTACAAATATATCAGTATTGGTTGGATCACGTTTCATTTGAAGCAAGACAGCCCAACCGCTCTAAGCGCTTTTTACCCGAAATGGACCGTTAAAAGATTTTATTATCTTGACACACCAGGCACCAAGCACCTTTACGAATAACTTTTTAAGAATCAGGAGCTTACCGTTTCCTGTTTCCACCCAATCAACAGATTTAGATTGAGGTTATCGTTATATGCAGTGTGTTTGTAACTAAAAATTATTATATTTACAAATTTTGTGGCTCCTGAAGAAGGAGTGTCCCACGCCGAAACGCGCTTTGACTCCATTCGCCACTTACTGTCTGGTTTCTATGGATAGAAACAGTTAAAATGTGTATATGTTGATGATATTGTTTTTATTTCTATGTATGAATTCTGATTTTAATTTTCCCTTATCATAGAGCTTATATTGTACTATAAACTGTATGATTTTTAAATGCGTTTATTAAATTTACATTTCATTTTAGTCTGCTTTTTCTGTCTTTTCATGCCTTATGTTTTCCAGTGTGTTACTGCCTAGGAATCTTTTACACATACTTTACCAAGAAGAGGCCTTCTCCATACCTATGTAAAAATTGATATGATCTAGACTGCGCACAAGTGGAATTCTTCGACGCCGTCCTCAGCGCTTCCTCACCATGTAGGCTAAATGCCTGAAGTCAGAAGGGCCATAGTTGTTGAGTAATATATTAATGTGGAAAGCACAGCAACTTACAAAGTCGGCGATCTGATCATAAGTGCGATAAATTTGGTTCGCAAAGCAGCATTTACAAAACGAGTTAGAAGTGCATTAATCACGAACACATTTGAAGTTGACACTTATGTACGTTACAGGTAAAACTCACAAAATAATTAGGAGACGTTGAATTCATACAAATTTTATTTCCGAAGACCATTAAACATGATGGGGCGCAATGACAACATGCGGAATTAATTGTTAGATACTGTAAACATGACTTCTGTTTATCGTTGTGCCTCAGTAGGCAACCTTGGTGACTCAAACACTTTTAATCAATTCTCTTTTTAGCCTTCAACATGCTTCAGAGTTTTTGTCGTTTGTGCTCACTGACATGTTTTAAATTGCAGTTCTCATTTGAGCTCTAATTTCCATATTGGATTTAGGTACAGTAATATACGTTAAGCAAACCTGATAGCCGTAAAGTGCTTATATATATTTCTAATATGTGATTGCCTTACTTATCTATCCTTAGCAAACCCGTTCAAGATGTCAGCCACCTTTTTCAAATGTATGCCTTTCCACTCAATGCTGTCATGTTGCCTTTTCTACAGCACATATTGCCACTTATGTAGCGGTATTAGCACTGTGATCTCATCTCTCCCTCTCCATCCTAAACCTGCCTGCGACCACTTCCATGTCTCCTCCCTCTCTGTGACCTTCTAATAGAAATGTGCTTCAGAGGGATATAATACACTTAAATGGAACTTGGGTTTATTGTAAGCAACGTATTAGTTAATACATCTCAATGGTTTATGCACAGGTAAAATTACACCATGCGATGCAATCTTATGTATAAGCAAATCTGTTTACAGGGCTTGGGGGAAGTGGGTGTTCTAGGGTACGTTGTTGGTGTCGCCACTTGTGGGTTTAAAAGAAATTCACATAGGTATGTGCATGCACTTTCCTTCCTTGGATCGAGTTGGCGATTTACTGATGACGGGGACAAGTGCAAATCCATAACATCTTCACAATTGGTGGAGTTTGCACGGTTGGAATTTTCCGGAGGGGGAGAGGGAATTTTATCAAGCATAAATTAATATATGTGTTATAGTTACTTATGCGGCATTGTAAACCTTCGTACATTTCTGTAGACTTATATATTTACACCAATAAGCTCTCCGAGAAAGATGCCGCAGCTTCAACGAACTCCTCGTAAAAGTCAGAGGTATGCAAAAATATAGGTGTAGAGTATGTGGGTACGGAGTACACTTCCAACTTGTTAGTAAATCAGGCAAAAAAATCTAAAAAATGATGTCACTCTCCAGTTTCACAGTTCACTTTCTTTCCACCTTGATGAATGTTGGAAATGTTTTTCCCTTAGCAGCTTTAAACCGAGTTCGAACGAAACGACCTGTGTTCCCATTATGAAGATGTTATGCCAAATGTTGCACGGTCGTGTGCTTTGAGTGTCATATACTAAAATAAATGTAAATATTACAGAGGGGTCAAAACGCATGCCCCCCCCATGAAGCGAGCTCACACTTGTCCTGGGAGTTTTTGAAATGATCACCTTGTGACATCAGACAAATGAAGGTTCAAATGTACTAAGGGCTGCCAGGCACTTGCGGGGAGCTGCACAATTTTGCACTGAGCCCGCAAGACTTTTTAATGATAAATACATTGATGCAATTATGTTCATTGCTTTCCACCAAATGAGCACCTGTGCAAAACGTTACAAGCAGATAACTACCCACTATACGTCACTTCAGCCGGGTTTGGTGGCTCAGTGTACTAATGGAAACACTTCAGATACCTGATTTATGCTGCCTGGTGACAGCTTTTCATCCTTCTGAGTACGATAAAATAATTGGCAGTGAGCTGAGAAATAATAACATCCGTTAACAGTCAGTAGCGCCATGAAACCTCCACGGGGATGTGACGCCACAAGGACAGCTGCTATGCTTCCTGCCTTCTAAGCGCTTTAGGTATAAACATCTTTCTAGTGTTGCAGATTGACCCTGGTTACTTTTCCCTTTATCAAAATGCCTCCAAGCCCGTGTGTGTGTTTAGTTCAATCAAAAAGCTCCACAATTTCTCATGGCCAATGCTCTATCAAAAGATGCACGGGTTTATTTATTGTACTCATTTGAAGGGGCGTTGCTATGCAGAGTTTTCTAAAACTTGTAACATTTTTTAACACCTTCGAGAGAAATTTTTACAGAAACCACTATGTTGATATAAATGTGGCCTCTCCCACCTTTCTCGGTGCCTGACACGCGATAACAGCGGCCTAAAGCATACGGTTAAACATATTGTAAATATCACAAACACAAACATACCCTTCCTCAAACGTGTCTATTAGTTTTTTTTATATTAAGAGGGAAATTCCACCAACTGGTAGATACTGTGACAAAAACATAAATAAGAACCGTTCAAATAATATTTGGAAATATTTGTCATTGATACATTCATTTCTGCATTTTGAGGATTTTTTTTAGATTTCCTGTAGGTTGAGGGCGATGTAATGAATCTTACATATTCAAAAACATTCCATGTGATGCAAACATTAAAACTACACAGTCCTTTACAAGGATGTCGTGTGAAACAGTGGAGCTGTGCTGCAGCTGACTCACAATGCACAGGATATCTTCAAGTAACATAAAGACCCTTATTATGAGTGCTCTAATAATTTGGCGGAGCCAGCAGCTACCGGCCCCCCTTGGAATTACGCGTTTTCTCATTTCACCCACAGAGAAAGAAGGAAGAGAAAGGAAGGCAAACAGGCAGCTTTGACATTCGATTACTTCTTATTCAGCAGCACCAGCAGCAGGCTCCAAATAAAGACTAATTAAGCAGATATTGGTCTAGAATTCTGTATCTGTTGCAATGGTGGCTATGTATTATTATCCTCTCTCTTTACCCACACTTCCTCTCCTTCCCTTGTGTTGGTTTGCCTGTGTTTCCCCAGCATGTGCACCTGTTGGACAATTGATCCAGTCAGGGCTTGATGATAGCCATACTATGATTTAATTGAGTGTTGCCATGTTGAGTTTGATGGTACTGATGGGTGTGTTTATTTCATGGAAAAGTCTCCCCTTTATGTGCATGCGCTAAAACAGTGATATTTTACAAAAGTTAGTATGATACAAGTATAAACAACTGAAACGCCATACGTACAATGTAAATCTACCTCCTCCTTGTGTTTCAAAAGTCAATCCAGAATTACCTCAAACCAGCATTGCCAAGCCGTAAGAGAAACAGGATACACCACCAGCGATCAGAACACCCCTTTTCTGGTCTTATTTGTTTGAGAGCTTTTGGGGGTACTCTGACATTGTCAGAGCAAAATGCAACAAAGGGGGTGAGGGAATTGAGGCAGTTTCATTGGAGGAACCCCTTGTGAATACATCTACTTAAAGAAGACATGTCTAACCCGTGATCAAGAAGACAGTGGAGGAAGCGAACAGGCTGTTCAGAAATTATATTCATTGCTTAAAGTGGTATTCAGACAAAGTATCGAAAAATAATATCCCCATAGCAAAATATTGAGTCTAAAATATTGTGATATGGAAATATCGTCAGCAAGAATATCAATGTCAAGAGTACCGATTTTAAGGTAAGTGATATCAATTTTTTAAATATTGAAGTTATTAATAGCGTTAGCAAAAACATAGTTGTTTAAAATATCGTTTTTCAATTATTGTTATGTATTTTTATATATATTTAGATGTATACGATGTACTTTTTTGTATACTTATTGTTTTTTAATATATGTATTACATATTTATTAATTATTACATTTAATTTAATATACATTTTATAGTTCTGTTAGTGGGTTGTGGGTTTATAGGGGTATAGGGAGGTAAGTAATTTAATATTTAATACATTAATGATTAATTTTTATTTAATAACATTTATTCAATATTTATTTTACTGTGTTCTTTGTTCTTAACATTTTTGGGTACATTTTATGAGCTGTTTGGGGTTTATGGGGTAGAGGGTGAGAAGTAATTTATTTTTAATTAATTAATATTTATTTGTTAAGTAATATTAATTAATTGATAATTCATTGTGTTTTTTGTGTAATTATTTTATTTTTCAGGTGCCGTTTGTGGGGTTTATGGGGGTGAAGGGTGGTAAGTAATTTATTTTAATTAATAATTCATTGCTAACTAATATAAATTAATTGACAATTATGTTAATCATGTTAATTGTGTAAAAAGAAATGAGGTGCTGGTTGTGGGGATTATTGGGGTAAAGGGTGGGGAGTAAATTGATTTTAAATACTTTATAATTAGTTGTTAAATACTATTAGTCATTTAATTGAAAAATAATTACTTTAATTGTATAATTATTTTTTGAAGCTTTTTAGGTGTGGGTTGAGTGGTTTATAAGGGTAACGTGTGGGAAGTTCATTAATTTTAATGAATTAATATTTAGTTTTTAATTAATATTTGTTTAATTGATAATTATGTTAATTTTGCAATGTCTTATTTTTTTAGATTTCAGATGTGGAATGTGGGTTTTGTAGGGTATGAGGTGGAAGTACATTAATTGTATGCAAATAATGATATCTTTGTATCAATATTAATTCATAATTTAATAATTAATTATGTCAATTGTGTAAATAATGTTTTGTAAAATTGAAACATTTTATGAGTGTGTTGTGTGTTTTGTGGAGGTGTATTGTGGGAAGTACATTAATAATAACGAATTAATAAGTAAAATTCAATTCATGATAATTAGTTTGTTAATAAATATTTATAGTAATAGTGAAAATATTATTTTTTACAAATTACGGGGCTGATTAGGATGGCATTTTGACTTTCGTCCAACCGAAACCCTTTGGTACATAGGAACGCTTGACAGGCTGTCGGCGGTCATGCTTTAGGAATTAGGTTGCGACCGCCACCACGGAGGTCACAATGTCTATATTTTTATTGCGGCAGATGCTGCTGACTGAAGCTCATGCCGCAGTACAAAATGGGGGCACTACACATATCCCTGCACTATGTGGGAAAGATATGTAGGGGGCACCATAGGTGCCCCCCAAAACATACAGCTGAGGGCCAGGGAGGAAGGGGGCTCACTCCGGACCCCAAATCCCTTTCCATCTGCCTTTTCATTGCTGGTTAACCGCCATGAAACAGCAGGCGGAAAGGGATACTGTAATCCCTCAGGCAGTGCTTGGCAGGCACTGCCACCAGTGTGGGGAATACAACTCCCTCGGACATACCAGCCGGCTCAAGAAGCCCGTTGGATGCACAGTGGCCGGTCTTTATGACCACCAACCATCTGTCAGCCATTGTAATATGGCAGGCAGAAAACATGGGTACAATGGCGGTGGGACCGCCACCGACAGGCTGTCGGTGGCGGTCCCACCATCATCCTAATCAGGTCCTAAGATTTGGGTGCAGGTTGTGAGTTTTGTGGTGTTATAGGGTGTTAAGTAACTACATAAAAGTTATGTTAATAATAATGTTTTTGTTAAATAATTTCTAAATAAAAATATTTATATGTATGAAAATTATTTTTGTATTTTATTGATAATATTTGTAGGTATTTGCGATATGTAGTTAACGTTGTAATTTGGTTTTATTTTTTACATTTTTAATATTAAATATAGTTGTATTTCATTTTCAACATATTTCTATATTTTTTTATTTACTTTGTTTTTTAAATAATTTTATTTTGTTTGTTTTTAATGTTGAACTGACTGGGGAGGGAACAGTAAATTTGACCCATCCGCTATTCAACACTTTCACTACTGTTGCTCTTATTGGAGTGGGAATAGTACATTTTACCCCTCCACTATCTAATCTTTCACTACTGTTGCACAGATTGGAAACGGAATAGTACATTTTACACCTCCACTAGCCAACACTTTCCCTACTTTTGTACTGACTGGAGTGGGATTAGTAAATGTTACCCCTCCGCAATCCAACAGTTTTACCAATGTTACACTCATTGGGGTGGAAATACCCCTCCAGAATCCAACACTTTGCCGACTGTTGTAGTGATAGGAGTGGGAATAGTATATTTTACTCCTCTACACTTGTACTGGGCGGAATGGGTATAATAAATATTATCTATCCAAAATCCAACGATTTTACTACTGTTGCATTTATTGGAGGGAGATTTGTAAATTTCACTCAGTTTTATTATTTTTGCAATGCGTGACGTGGTAGTGCATTTGTATATATTTATTTTAACAGTTTGTGTAGTTTTGAAAAACCTGTAGTGGAAATAATATATGTATTACATTTTATATTTCATACTTTATTTTATATTGTAGTAATATATCTTATTATGTTTTTGTTTTGTAAAATTATAATACTTTTAGGTATTAATATTTTTTAAATTGTAAAATAATGTTTACCAAATTTAAAGAATTATAAGTTATTTCATTTAATTTGAACAGCTTGTTTTTTAAAGATTTTCTGTCATAGCATCTACATATATTTGTTTTTTTATATTATTTTTCAATTATAATATAAATTAAAATTATTAGTTGAATAACTATTTTTTACGTAGATATATGTCAATATATATGGTCATTAATATATACGTGTTTACATTTTTTAAACTAAGTTTATTCGTTATATTTGTTGATATATATTAAAACGTTTTACATTTTCTAAATTAATGTTACTATTTGATATATTTAAAGTGTCTTCGTTTATTTTATATATATATTTAAAAACGATATTTAATACAACTATATTAATGACATCAATATTTCCCCCCAATATTTTTGTACTTACCATTATAGGTATAGGATGATGATATTTTTGACACTGATATTTTGTCACAATGTTTTGGTATGGGGATATTTTGGGAGATCAATATTTTGTCAGTGAGCTGTCTAAAGTATTAGGGGCGTCCACATTCACCTGAACCATTATGGTGCTTATTACGATGTCGGGCGGACATGCGGATTGGGAACTGCCTGACCTTAAGTTGGTGCTCTAGACCTCAGTATTTGAATGAGACCACCCATAGGGCAGTCGGAAACATACATTTTTCAATGGAAGCCTGTGCAGTGGGCTGAAAATGGCCCGCATCACAAGCTTACATTGAAAGATTTATGTTTTCAAGCATCCCTGCACGATGTGGCAGGCACATATGGTGCCTGCCACACAGTGCAGGGATGTTTAGGGTGGCACCACAGGAGCCCCTCCGACCCAAAAGCGCCGGGCCAGGAGACAAGGAGGCCCAGCTAGGGCACCCCAAGTTCACTTTCTGACAGCCTTTCCATGTCGGAAAGGCCGACATGGAATGGCTAATTGGTGCAGCAGGGACTGGATCCTACTTATAATAGAGACAGCACAAGAAATGGTCATTATAGAGAAAGAAGAAATAGAGAAGTTAGGAAAGGCTCTAATGGAAATTTCAGCAGTAGAGGATGCTAAAAAACAATTAGAAGAACTAAATCAGGAAGTGGATGGGTACAAAGATTATCTTATCAATAAAAAACCCATCAAGTTGAAAAAGGATATCAACAAGTTTAGCTTAGAATTGGTATATCCTTATACCAATAAAGATTACTTTCAACAACCAAGATATGAAAGACATTTTGAACAGAGACCTATATATCGGAGAGGGGGAAAGAAAGGGGTGACCTTTTCAGACACCTCTGGGTCTAGTACTGAAGAGGAAGGCCTCTCTAATAATGATATGTGTGGATCCACTAACACTGCAAAATACTATGGGGGACCATCATCTTTTTTAGAACATCGCCCGAGAAGGGGCGCAAGAATGGATCGGATGCCCAACCAAAGCAGGGGTCAATATCAGAGGGACCAAGGACAGGACTATCAGCCAATACAGAGAGAGGAATACCAATGCAATCAACCTCAGGAATACCTCAAGACGAGGAACCAGAGGTATTGGAGATAGTGAGACCCGAGACTAACAAATTTCCTATTATCAATCTCTCATCATATTCTTTGGATAAATTAGAATTAGAAGTATTAGAGAAAGGTTTCACATTTGCTCCCACCGCAAATGTGAACAAATTTAATTTAGAAAAGGACCTTAAAGCCTTTTTTCGTAAAATTAGATTAAATACATATTTTGAAGATAAAGAATATACCCCAGTAGAGAATATCTCAGGCCTTCGGGAAAAGTCCACATTCACATCGGCTATTCCACAGGTGTGTAAGAATGTAGAAATTTTTGAGAAGGTAGTGGAAACCAAAGTAAGACAAATCATGTGTGAAGCACGCCCAGAAGAGAAAAATATGTCTAGAGATCACAGAAATGCCATGATGAAACTTAAGAATAATTTGCAGCTCACAATTAAGCCTGCAGACAAGGGGGGAGGGGTTGCTATTTTTAATACTAAAGACTATGATACAAAAATGTTACTCGAGAGTACAAGCCTCTAAATTGCAGAAACTTAATAACCAGGTAGCCAATATTGTAGATACCACCCTAGAAAATGGATGGATTTGTCAAGCGGAACATACATTTTTAATGAATAAAAATGCCAGGATTCCTGCAATCTATGGTCTTCCAAAAATACACAAAAATATTCATGACCCTCCAATGCGACCAATAGTGAGCTGCATTGGCTCACTACTTGAATCTTTGAGCCAATACATAAACACTTTACTTAAGCCATTGGCCGTCCAACAGAGGTCTTATGTTCGTGACTCAGCCCATATCATCTCTATGATCGAGGGTATTCCTTTCAACTTGAATATTCAGATATTGGTAACCCTCGACATAGAGGCGTTATACACGAACATACCCCAAGATAATACAATTGAGGTAATACGTGAAATTTTGGAGACAGAAGACTTGAGAGGTGCGAGTAAAGAGTTTATCGTGCAATGCATCACTTTAGTATTGAAGAACAATATGTTTTTGTTCAAAGATGAATTGTTTCTACAAGGCAAAGGCACAAGCATGGGAGCCACCTGTGCTCCAAGCTTGGCATGCCTATACGTGGCTAAATTTGAAGAGAGACATGTCTTCAATGAGGCGGCGCTCTTCTTTGAGAATGTCAGGATGTGGCGCCGCTTCATTGACGACATTTTCTTCATTTGGGAAGGTGATGTCCAAACCTTGGATGAGTTTTTGGAATGCCTCAATCTTGGTGATGTGAATTTAGCTTTTACAGCATCCTATGACAATCATGCGGTTAATTTTCTGGATGCATGTGACGATCAAAGAGGTGGAGAGATTCTTGGAGGTGGAGTTCTATACTAAGCCCACTGACAAGAATACTCTGTTACACTACAAGAGTTATCACCCACGTTCCCAGCGTGATAATATACCGTTTGGACAGTTCCTCCGGCTCCGGAGGAATTGTTCGAACACTCAAGACTATTTTAAACATGCTGACTGTTTAAGCAATAAGCTAAGAGATAGGGGTTACCCCAGAAAATTTGTGAAACACTCACTCAAACAAGCACGGTTTTATGACCGGGTTAGCATGTTGAGTCCAGAACCTAAGGATAAGAAAAAGGATAAAATGAGTGACTCGAAATTAGTTTTCGTGAGCCAGTTCTTTAACATTAGCAATAGATTAAAGAATGTTATTAACTCCAACTGGAACATTCTGAATCAAGGAAATGAGACTCAAATTCCCAAACCGATTTTTGCATTTAGACACAATAACAACATTCGGAAAAATTTAGTTCATACCTATAGGGAGGAAACTCAGGAGAATCAAAGTACTATAATTGGCAACAGAGCAATAGGAAACCATAAATGTGGCAACTGCTCTACATGTGACAACTGTATAGTCACAAAATCATTGACCTAGAACAATTATACGATGACAGCCAGAAGCTTAAACAACTGTAGGAGCAGCAATCTCATATATCTATTGCTCTGCCCTTGCGGACTTGGATATGTTGGAGAAACTGGAAGAGAAATAAGACTGAGACTTCTTGAACATAGATCTGCACTGAAGACCAGAAAAGCCAATGCTCCTCTGGTTGATCATTTTGTTAGATCCAACCATGCACATACCGAATTTTCTTGGTATGTGATTGAAAAAAATCCTATGTCCCAAAAGAGGCGGGAATGCTGAAATAAAAAGAAAGAACAGAGAGCAGTGATACATTTCCACTCTAGATACTGTGAATAAGGGGTTAAACACTAAGGAGGACTGGATGAGAATTGTGCCCCAATAATGGGTAAAGTAATCTCCCTGCTAGTGTTGCCTAAACTAAATGAGCCCGTGAGAAATGACCTTTGCTAGTTTTTTATAGTGTGTATGAGGACAAGAGTTATAATTTTTATAATTTTAATCTTTAGGTATAGGTGATATACTATTCCTTTTTATCACATTTATTTACATGAACACCCTGCGTATGGTAGTCAGTACTTTTTCAACATCGAATCATGGATAGGATTTATAAATAAGTCTCTACATTAATACACTGACTGCAGTTGAGGTAGTTTTAAACATCAGGTTTGCTAGTGGCAATAATTGTGGAAAAAAATCTGTTCCCGAGAAAATTAGTTATCTTTTTTCAAAAAGTGATTGTTTGCCTCATTTATAATATTCTTAGAATGTGAACCAGCAACTTTATAAATCTAAATATCATATAATGTGTGTTGTGAAATACTCTTGCAGATTTTACACACACAAACGATCTAGATCGCTTGAAATGTGTTTGTTCGCGTGTTCTGGCGGAACAATAAAGGTATTTTAACATTCTCGTGCAAGTAAAGCCACGTAATTGACGTTGCACATGACATGCTTTTAAAAGGAGACTCCGCGGGCTGGCGCGTTCTCTTTGATTGTGTCGCCTTCATTGTTATGGGGAAGTCGGCATCTGAGGAAGCACGTTGTAGGAATTAAAAGGTGAGCATTAAACTAAAAGTTTAGGTGTTGTTGTGTGAGCAGTATACTTGATATGCCCGTAACCCGACAGCTGACTAGAAGCCACGGAATCTTTCTGTGCGGGTGGGATATGTTGCGAGTTACGTATTAGGTATTTAGTAGAGTGAAACTAAGGCATCTCCATGTGCTGGTGGGGTTTGTTACTTATTAAGTATGCTGCCCGTCAGCAGAGTGATAGCATGCCATTAGACATTCCCCCCTAGAACTAATAGTATAGTTTGAAGTAGATATGCCTCAAAATTAGGCTCAGAACGAGGGGCCCAATACTACTCGGAACCTGGTACTACTATACAGCAAATGCGAACAAGGTTAACTTAAGGTTAAAAAAATTACAACTCTCTAATATAAATAAACAACGAAGAGGGAGGTTTAATAAAAGGCATAGTTTGCCCAGTAACAGCCGAATACAGGAACTCATTATTGTTTCTTGTTTCTTGGTCTTTTTCATTATACTCGTCTTGATGAGCACAGCCACAACTACATCGTACTCCGGGCCCATATTTATACAGATCACTATTTGGCTCGTGTGATTTCAACAAAGTGAGATAGTGCCTATGCCCTTCGATAATAATTGAATTTCAGTAATGATTGTAATAGAACTTAGAAGGATGACACTAATATGAACACAGGTTCCTATATGTTTATCAACACAGGTGAAATCCACGATAAAATTGGAAATATATTCATACCCCGACCGGTGATTAACAATATATTGACACCGTGGATCAAATATGAAGGTAATGAGTAAATTAAGTTACTTTTAGTCACAGTATTAAACTGGCCAAACTTCAGAAAGCAATTGGTGAACCATGATATTACAATCCTGTGTTATTGTGCTTCCATTGACAGAGCTAGCCTTCAGGTGGCACGATTGACTGCAAAAGGGAATCGTTTTAAAGAATAGATATTTATTGAATAAAGGTAATTCAGTAGTGAAAACCTGTTTTAGTGGATTTACTCACTAGATGACCACTGAATATTATTGTTAGAGCAGGAGTACTGACATCGACTTTGCTATACCCCGCAGATTTCATTCTCAACATTGCAGCATCTTTCTTCTTAAAGTAACTCAAGGAGGATTTTGTCATTCAAGTGTGTTTGCACTGGTGAGTGTTTATGGCTTATGAAATATTGATGATTGACTGGCCTGGATAAATGGTTTGAATGTGTGTTTTAAAAAAAAATGAAGCACTTGCATAAACTGATGGATAACTAGGACCAGTAATTATCTTTTGCGTTGTAGCATAAAATATGGTTGTTTTAGGAAACTCTTTCCAACTATGTATTTATCAAGTTTTTGGCAGCAATATATCAGCCTTGTTGTATATGTAGTGACTGTACATGTAATTATTGATGAAACCACACTATATGGCTTGATACATTTTAAATTTGATGCACTTACAGCTATAGTATTGTGTACTTGTGTTAATTTTGTATCAATTTAAGATAAATGAATGCTTTGTTTTGTTTTAAATTAGGTGACACCATGCAAAAGGAGATAATTATTTCATATGTCCTGAAGAAGGTGGTTTTATAGATCTAACACCACCGAAACGCATCGACGCCTTAGTTTATGTTATATTCGGAAAGGCCAACAGTGTCATAGTGATAGGGAATCAAATCTATAGCTTTCTGTTGTCCTAATTACATCTGAAATAACACCTTCAAGACAAAGTTTATTGTCTGTATGTCTCTTGTAGTGCTATGATAATGTTCTCTTTTTAATTTGATGTTGTATAAAATTGTTTCTTTGGAATAGTCTTTTTAATGAATTTTTGTATTAGGGATTGTCGTTGGTTTTTAATGAGCAATAAATATTGTGATACATCTTTTACATAACTGTTACTTTCTTTGCAAGTGCTTTATTGGTCCTGTGTCTTGAACGGTGATTAACGGGGCATGTGAGTTTATTTATGTGGCGTGACTGATTCCTGAGCTAAGCCATCCCAAAGGGAAACCTTTCTTTTTTACTACATGGTATTTGGGCACTCCATTCCCTTTGGTTTGAAAAGAGCCCCTCTCCTTGTTTTTGATTGTTGGAAACCAACACCCTAATCTGATGGTATAGCCGGTGTCAATAAGGGATTATGAAGTGTTTCCGATGCACCAACAGGATCCTTGAGCCCAATCGAAGCACCGCGGACAGTCCCTTCACCTGCTGCCTCTGACCGCACACACTGTAATTTATCAGTCGGCCCACAGCAGCAGATGGCGGTCGAACCGCAACCGACGAGCCGTTGGTTGCGGTCCGACTGCCATCTTAATCGGTCCCTATCTTGCCAGTATGTATCAACTTCTTTAATGGGAACAAGGCAGAATAATACCTGTTCCCAAACCTCTCCTTTTTCTATACTTTATTTCGCCTGTGGGATTTTTTACCACAGTTTTTACATAAGGAATCTGGTGTAGCACTTTCCTCTCTTTGCATTCCTTATTATTTAAGTTTTGGGGAAATTCCTTGTTGGAAACTTTCACCACATAGTACATGTTAACATCTTCTCAATACATGAGACACAGTGAGTAACTGATGTTCACCAATAAAAAAAATTTCAATTTACATAAGCATATATATATATATTTGGATTACAAAACAAATGACTGACTGGTTCATAATGTTTGTTTCTGAATTATTTGTCTTTGTTATGATAGTTTGAAAGTGGAAACTTATCCATGAAAAAAGGTTCATTTTGTGAAATAGTTTGTACATTTCTGTAGAAATTCTTCAAGGCAGATCCTTCTGGGTCCCATTATTAGTGGAAAGCTTTTCTAGATCTTCCATCTTTAAGCTTTGCTCCACCATTCCAGTACTTTTTTGAAGCAGATTCTCTTCATGATTGGAGTTTTGAGGAACTCGATCTGGTGCTACTTGACTATGGTTTCTGGTTGGTAAAATGGCATTACCAGTGGCTCTGTGTGAGTAGGTCTGCCTGTGCCCTAATTCCCCAAAGCAGAGATGAAGCTTGAAAGCTGCTTGAAAGCCACGACGGAAATTCTCATTAAAGAAGCCGTAGATAATTGGGTTGACGCTACTGTTAAAAAAAGCCAACCAGTGCGCGAATGGATAGATGTAAATATTGATGATCTGAGACTGGTCCACTGTTAGATTAGCATAGTCGGACAGCATCATCAAAGTCCACAGTGGAAGCCATGACAGAATGAAGAGCAGAGCGATGATGATCAGCATCTTGATTACTTTCTGCTTCTTTTTGGGCACACCTTGGCGATGATCTTGGCCTCGCATGCTTCCAGATGGCCCAGCACTCTTGAATAGAGCAAATCCAATACGAGCATACATGATAACGATGAGGGAGAGTGGAGCAAGGTAGATGTTGGCAAAAAGCACAGTTGTATAGATTCTTCGCATTTCTGGATTTGGCCAATCTTCCCGGCACCAATATATTGGTCCAGTTTGGTTGTGGTATCCCAGGATTACCCGAAAGTTATTGTCCTCTATCACATGGGACATGACTGCAGAAGGGCACATAATGGCAATCGCAAGAACCCAGATCACTGCAATGATCACGATTGCTGTGGTTATGGTAAGTTTCTGCTTAAATGGGTACACAATACATCGAAACCTGCAATGAGAAACATAATGTTAATATATTGCTTATTTACCTACAACAAAGAACCTGCATTTAACACCAATTGTTAGGTAACATTTTTAGCCAGGTATGAAATATTGCACATAATACATAAAGAGAATTGGGTTATCTTAGGATGAGCTGCAATCATCATCGTGCTGCAGCTTGCTAACTGAGATGTGCTCAACATCCAGATGACACAATCAACATTTTTGTGAAACAGGTCCTTGTGTACCATTGACGAATATGAAAGTTTTAAGCCTTTCTTGTTTGCTCACCAGACTCTATTTTTAAGGGTATTCTGATAAAGCCTCTTTTTATATGAAGGTAGAGAACATGTTTGTTTTTGGGCCTGATGGAAGGTTTGTCAATGACTGTGAGCATGTAATGTCAGCACCTAAAAACACTAAGGGAAAGATTTATAAATATTTCACACAACGTAATACAGCAAGACACCTTGCTGCTCTGCATTGTGCTGCATGAAAGGAAAAGGACAGGAATTACCCATATTTAACATTATATGGCGCGCTCAGGCCCTCTCTTTGCACTGGCACACTTTTGGCTGCCTAGCAAATTGCAGGCACCCTTGTGTCATGGTGCAAGAGGGCTTGTGTTGCAGGCAGGATTGTTTGTTTGCAGGAAGAGGCACCTTCCTGCACTAAAACAATCCTCTTAGGCATTCTCCTCTTTCTATGAATGCTGCAGAATACAGCATAAGTAGAAAGTGGAAAAATTAGGAGAAATAATGATGTCTCTGCGTTACTCTTTCCTTTGAAAGGTGTACCATTTTGATGCATTCCCAGGTCTACCACTCATGCTAAATCTAGGAATGCACCAGAATCCATGAGAGGATACATGGGAGGACCCATGCGCCACCCATGGAACTCCTCCCTTGGGCGGCAGAGTAAAGCAAGGCAGTGACTTGTGCTGCCTTGTGTTACTCCAGTTTTACCAAGCAATCTAATGCCACACCAGGTTGTGGCTTGGTAAATCTGACTTTACAGTTGCTTTGGTCTTGTGGTACCTTGTGTGATGCAAGGGCAATGGATCACTTTGATAAGCCTGGCCCTAATTTTTAAAGTAACTTTACTATTCTATCACTTCAAAAGGTAAAGAACATAGGGGCATATTATCAAGGGGGTTTACCTCCGCTTTTTTGGCTTTAAAAGCCAAGAAAGCGGAGATAAAATTATCTCCCTATTACCTAGCTGTCGCTAACACCAGTTAGCAACAGCTAGTAGGAGATAGCGACCATCTTGGGCCCCACTTTGCATGTCAGTGATATTTATCACGAATGACATGCAAAGTGGGCGTGCCAAGATGTTAGCGACTGGAAACAGTCGCTAACATCGCTATCTCCTATTACCAACCTTTGGAGATATTCGCGCTAAGGAAAATATCTCCAAAAGCTAACAACTGCCCTGAGCAGTTCTTAGCCATGTTATCCAATGGGAGGTGGATAACATGGCTAAGAACATTAGCTCGGTAATGCATGAATATCGCCGACTTTTCAGCGATATTCATGCATTGCGGCCGATTTTTATCGCATTTGCGATAAACCTTGGTAATACCAAGGTTTATCTGCGATAAAAATCGCCGCAGCTCAGCGGTAAATTTTTGTCTCTAGCAAAGCAATAGCGATAATTATCGCTATTGCTTGGTAATATGCCCCATAGACATTTAATATGTACTCTAGCAGAAAATCGTTTTCTAAATACGGTCCTGCAAAAACATAGGAGACAAAATATTGACTACCACAATATTGTAAAGCTATGTCTATAAGTAAGTATAACTTTGAAGTTGTTAAATTCTTAACTCCATATCTATGCACCTTGAAAAAAAAGTGTTGTTATAGTTAAGTCAGAGTTTAAACAGGCAGAGCATTTTTTGTTTTGGTAATAACTTTGAGGCTATTTTACAAATCTGGAAGAAACCTTCCCAAAAACGGTCATCCACTTTGGCTCCCATGTGGAAAGCTTTGCGTTGATCCAACAAGCATGGAGGGGGTCATAAGAAGAAGGGGTGGACCCAAAAATGTTGATTTCCAATTTAAATTCCCTTTGTAAGGTTGATTAACAGGTAAATGGAATAAAACAATATTAGGCAAAACATTGGAGCTTTAGTCAGGTAGGGTGCGTTTTGTGATTTGGTGTAAATGTGTTCAGCCATTTTTGAGAATTTAGCAGTAAAAGAGGTGCTCAGGTTGGGCTTGAAGGTTAGGTATCTTCAGTCAGTTGGTCCCGTGGTAGTCCAGAGGTACTGAAAATTAAAACAATAAAGCATTGTCATTGGTCAAACAACATTTTTCTTCTGTCAGTCATTTCGTTACTGTGGAACAGGTGGCAGTTCATGCTGTACCTAGCAATCTTATGTCTGGACATTACTGATAAAAAAATGTTGTGGCCACAATTACTGGACTCCGTGACTCGGTCCCTATGTCCTTAAAGTGTTTTTGAAAAGCAGCATAATGGTGCAGTGGGACTCCAGGCACCTGTGAGGGATGACCCAGAGGGTCCCTACGACAGAGGCCAACATTAAAAACATAAGGTTTTTGTTGTGGGTACTGAATGACTGCGGTGGGACCCAGCATAGAATTCCTGGGAGGTACCACAGTTTTCCTACAGTACCCACTGCTTAAGTTTCAGCCCCATGTGCAAGCTTCCCCTGGGAAGCTTGGACGGTACCGCTTAATCAAGAGGGTGATTCTTGAGTGGTGAGTACTGCAGAACCCAAGCAAAAAAATGATAATATTAAAACTAAATAAAATGTGAGGGGGGCAACAGTGAAGGGTTGGTCATCTGCAGGGGTATATGTATCTGTGTAAGGTTGCCCACTTGCAGGGGGATGAGTGCAGGGCTGGCCAGAAGCCAGTCCCTGCACCAACCCCTTGCAGCAAATGGCCAAACAAGGTGCACAACAGGGGTTGGCGGCCCACCGTGGAGTGGCCCTTGGCTGCACACGGCCAAAGGTCATGCACATGGCTGCCTGTAGGTGGATGAATTATATTTAGATTTTGAAATTAGATCAAAACTAACACTTTGGAAATGAAAGCCTCAGACCACTTTGAAATATGCCTCTGCAATCCACATCAAATACACTCAGCCTTTACCTTGGTTAACATGGAGTACTGCTTACATCCTAATTGTTAATGATTTAACGATTTATGGAGTAATGAGAATAGCAATATCATGGATGATGGCATTTGAGGTGCCATCACTGATGTCATCAATGATGTGATTTAACAGGTCATGAGTGATGTAATATTTCAGATCATAAGCAGTGAATGACAGGGGCGCAAGGTAAAGTTAGTTCGTGAAAATATAACTGGAGCATTTTAGTGTTTTTTTTTTATTTCTAAAATTTAGCTCTTATCTTATTTAAACGCTTAAATGAAATCTCACTTTAACTCATCACTAAAACCACATTTGAATAGGGAATTGAATTTTTGGCTTGCTAATATCTTTAGTGCCATTTGACAAATCTTCACTAAAAGATTTATTAAAAAAACGCCTCATCCAGCTCAACTCCTTTCTGGAAGTTTTTGGTGTGATTCGTCAAGCGGGGGTCGAGAAAAAAGTGGGGGAGGGGCAAAAAGTGTTTTGATCATGTAATTTTCCATAGGAAAATTGAACAGCAATACAGAAAAAAGGCTAAATGGAATCACCCCAAATTAGGCATGAAGTGGGATCCTTACTCAAAAATCATGCTTTTTGTGATTTATGCCTAGATGCATCAAACTGAATTGCATTCGTAAACGGTGCGAATCGCATTTTTCGGCCGTTTGCGAATGCAATTCACTAATTTGGAATGCATAATGCATTTCGCAATTTTAGGAATCGCAACCATGTTGCGATTTCTAAAATTGCGATTGCATTTAAGAAATCGCAATTTGAGATTTCTTAAATGCTATGCATGATTATTTTAAAATTGCGAATTCGCAATTTGGAATGGGTAAAATAGCATGAAGTTGAACTTCATGCTAAATTACTGAAAACTTTCAAATATGCACAAATTGCATTTTTGAAAGTTTAAATTTACACACACACATGCCCCAAGGGCATGTGTGTGTATCAATGGATCTTAAAGTTAAGTTTGAGGGGTGTAGGGAGGGATTCTTTGAACACCCCCCTGCACACTTGAAATTGCATTCACATTTTGCGATTCGCAAAATGGAATTCGCAAAATGCGATTGCCTTCCCATTCATTCCTATGGGCCTTTTGGCCCATAGGAATCAATGGGAACGGTTTCCTTAATTGCAATTCGTAAATGGTGAATCGCAATTAAGGAAAAGTACCGAATCGCAAAAAAAATTGCGAAATTTTCATGCATTGCCATTTGCGATTTCTAAATTGCGATTCCTTAATTTTCGCAATTTAGAAATCGCAAATGGAAACAATGATGCATCTACCCAATAGAGTGGATCAATTCAGTGGATTTTTAGAAATTAGTGCTCTAAATTGTAGGAAATTGGGTTATTAGTTGTCAGGCTAGCACAAGTAATAGGTCCACAATCACCTTGTTAGGAACAAAACACCCCATTATAACACTTGACTCTTTCAGGGTAGTGAGGCAGAGCAGTCCAAGGCCTACTCAGGGGAGATGGTATAGGCAAGTAATCCCCATTCACTGGCGTGCAATAATAACACTCCATATATGATTGTCCAGTCAGTTCCTTTTCTTTACAGAAAATTACATACACACTACTAAATACAACATACTAATTTCCAAATATGTGTATTGGCAGATGGAAAATACCATATATGACATTGTACAATCAATCAATTTCTTTATTCAACAATTCTGCCCTAAAAGCAAGTAGAAAGTAAAACATAAGTACAATAAAACCATTTAAAATCACCTCAGAGAACCATTTTAAAACAAATCCATGTAATAGCATCATGACTTTTAACATGCAAACATTATCCATGGTGTTAACTAGCTTCTTGAAACACGCAAAATACAGACACTCCTACTAAACATCCAAGCTCAATGTGAATGATAGACATAAAATTCATGCAGTATCAGTCTTAGTTAACAAAGATACCAGGGTTGGCTGCATTATAATCCCCAAATCTAACCTAATGATGATGTTTGGCAGTACTACCCTTGCATACAACCACACAATGTCAACATTCTGAACAGCCACCTCGGCATTCCGGAAACTATTCTTTTCTGCCTGTGTCTGCACATAAACAACAGGAAACTAGAAACAGCAGATGCAATTAGAATGCTGTCTTGTATCTAAGAATCCTAGAAGCTGTCCTAAATTCCATGGACTCCATGTTAGGGCGCAGCAGCAATATCCAGTTCCTCCTACAGGTGTGATAGTGGGGGAAGAAAAACACAAAATGGATGATACATTCTTTTACCTCTGGGCAGAAGGGACAAGTCATGGTGGAGGGACGTTGCAATTTGGCGGCGACTGAACAAAGCAGCAAGTCCAAATCTGAAATTTGATATACAGGACTTTGGTGAGTGAGGGCTCAATCACATCCATGTGCTCTTCCAAGGAGTAGACATCGTTGAACTCAAGGAAGGTCAAAGAGCCCACCACCCACATGCCTCTAGTAGGAATCGCTACCTGGAATCGACCGCACTTTCTCATGAATAATAGTGATTTAGACTGATTTCTTTTATGCAACATACAATACGGCATTTCACGACTTTCAAGCCCTGATGAAGTTCTCGTATGGAGAACGAAATGCAATGGTTGGACTGTAAAAAACTCTCATTATTGAAAATGAAATAAAGGAAACTTTATCAAAATCTATCTAGTGATTTTTGGACTTCTTTCCCTTGCGCACGCCCGAATATTTATAGTTTTGAATTCAGGTTGAAATTGAGAAGTAACAGCCCAGGTCTCCTGGAGCACACAAATATCGAGTTGATCCACAAAACTACACCAAACAGGACAAGCATGTTCATTCATAATGGCCGCAAAAGTCCAGGAGAGAAACTTCGTATGGATTGTGGCATTAGCCAAGGGGTTACCACTAGCAGACATACTAGGGATGGCAATCGCAGGAAATTGAGGGCCATCAACTGGAGCGTGATGTACCATATTACCAATGACAGAAACTTTATGAGCATACAGCATGAGTTTCTACATCCATAGCCCTTACCAAGTCAGTCATCCTGCCCTGGACCAGGGGGAGAGAGACTTAATCGCTGGCACCCAGATCTGATAGTACTGAATATCTATTATTAGCGGAAACAAAACAGTCTCTGGGAGCACTCTATCGATATCATGGAATCCTTCATCCACTCAACTGACTAGGGTGATTGGGTCTATGGAAATAGGCAAGGGGGACAATACTAGCAGCTGCTCCTAGGTTGCCAGGCTATCACCAGATTTAATCAGGGGAAAAGAAATGCCCTGCAATTTATTACCCCACAATCCCCTTCTATAGAATTAGCAGATTGGCCTATCAACCTGATCCTCCTCATCAGTAATATATAATCATACTCGGAAATGGGAAAGTCAATGTTCCGTGCGAGCCAATGGCAAACTTTAATCTTCACTTCCTGGTCTGATTCTCCCTTATCAACGGTTAGTGGCGATATTCCAACAAAGACCACCAAATAGAGACAGCAGTCACGAGGCAGGGTCAAGTACAGCTGGAAGTGATTGGAATGATGCTGTGAGGTTTGCTGTGACCTTTGCTCTGTGGAGGGGTCTATTTTTGCAACTGACCTCAGCTTGCCTTTTTTCTCCTAATCCAACTGAACCATAGTTTATTATGGGCAATGACCCTGCTCCCAGGACTGGAGTGGATGGATTTGCGGTAGGAGTGGGTGTCTCAGTGGGCAACAAGGAGATCTGCTCTGCAGGACAGTTGGTGTTAATGTATCTGACCCCTGTGTTGAAGGATACCTAACCAAGGGGGTACCAGAAGGACATTTAACTTAGAAGATAATCCCTGAGGACCTCTTCCTGGGCACATAACCTGTCCACTAGGGGGGCAATTAAAGAAGTCACCATGGATTTGACTTAAACCATAGCGTTTTCCCAAACCAAATTAAGCGCCCCATCTCTTTCGCTAGATATGGCCTTTGGTGACATCTCAGCTTGCAGTTGAGGATCAGCATCCACAAAAACCAAGGGAGGTAGCCCAGTGCATCCTCTTCCGGATGATGATGGGCAAAGAGGTGCCCAGTCTTGGTCCGGTCTTCGCCCGGGCGAAAACCTGGGCGCGTCCCGTGCTGTGGGAAGTGGTCCATGCTAATGAGACTGTCAGGAAGTCTTCTGCCCAATCTAAGAATTAACGGCAATGAAGTCCCACCCCAGCGCCACCAAATGCCGAAGGGAAGTGTAAGCAGGGAATCACCAACTGAGGAAACTGCGCTGTGGGAAGCAGGCCGCACTAATAAGTGTGTGAGGTAGTCTTCTGCCCTGCCTGGAAATGAGATGCACTCTGAGGAATGAAGCCCCATACCAGGGCAAAGGGTTACACAAACATATCAAGTGAGTCAATTTTTTGGTCAAGATTCAAGATCAACAAACCACATGTTAAGATCATCATCTTGTACTTGAATGCAATTATCAAAAATATTATTCCTGCATGAATGCACTTATTAATACTAATACAACATATATAATTGGAGCAATAATTATTATACAAACCAATACAGCATTTTTAAGAAGTGAAATCTGATTGTGCATTTTTTTATACATTGTTATCCATTAATATTTAATTAGAAAAGCAGCCCCTAGAGAAAATTACATTTTAATGACACTGCATTGCAACCATACACTGAGCCCGTGAGGAACACTTCACAAAATTTATTTCTCGTAACTACCTTCAGGCTTCCAGGCCCTAAGGACTGTAACCATATACATTGCCCCTAAGAAACACTCACACCTTTAGAGCAAAAGCTCTAGACTTGGGAGTGTTTACAAACAGGATGCAAATCCTGGGAAGGTGAATATTTTGGGCTCCTCCCCAACTTAGGGTGGGGACTACTCAAACCTATCCTGGGGAAAGTTGCATCTTTCCTGATATTGTTGGTTGTGACCCCATCGTCTGGGGGCCACCACAAGGGAAGAGACACCCATAATAAAGCAAAAACAACCAGACCTGCAGTGCATTATGAGGTGCTGCCTCAGGAGCAGTGAATATCTTATTATTGGCTCTTCCTCTTAACCTAGGTTGTGGTTTTCTTTGCTCTTGTTTTAAGGGGTGCCCGGTCAAACCTGGGTACCCCGCACATGGTTCATGTTGGGGGTGGCCTAGAGAGTCCAACCCTGGCTGCCCCACCTGCTCCATGATCGGGCTGTACTCTCCGGAAAGGTCTATCTGCCTGCCGCTGGAGTCTGTGGCAGCCTCCTGTTCCCACCTAGACATGGGCACAGGGAGTGGGGTGGGCTGTCCACAGCTGGGGAGAGCAATGATGCTCCCTCCATCATTTTAGCATCCCGGGGTCAGAAATGGAGCCCCAGCACCCTTAACAGAAGTGCACCAGAGGAATGGGCTTCCTGGGCACATGAAAGGGTAAAGGGAGGGGGCACCATGCACAACCCCTCCCTCGGGCATTAAAGTGAAATATTTTTGAACCAACCCATGGGCCCTGGCCCACACAGGAATAAATGAAGAAATGGCAGTGGAGCACCAAGCGCTTTGTTGCCAGGGAAAGCTCGTCAAACTTTAAAATGCCATTGCTTGGACCCGTTGGGCCGATTTGAATGATCTTGGGCTTATTTTACTCCTTGTGGTGAACTCTGTCCACCAGGGGCAGCTGCAGCAACTCTCTACCTCCAAAGTGGTGCAGTCCTCAAGGATCTGGTTTTCAAAGCTCTGTGTGCCAGCTCTGTTCCTGATCTTGGTTTCTGGGTGGAAGAAGTCCAGGACTTTCCATCAACTGGCCTACAGGGGATGTAAGGAGGCCAGCGTCACTGGCCCTTAGGAAGACTTAGTGGTCCTGGGGTCAACTGGGCAGAGTCTTTAGTCCTAGATGGGGGTCATGGGGTTCCTCCTTCCAGTACTCCATGGTGGTCCAAGAATCCAGCAGGGATGTGTAGAAAAATTCACAGGCAAAATACAGTCTCCCCCTTGTGCACACCTTTTTATGGGGGAGAGGAACGTTCCAGAAGTCAGAAAGCCCTGGCTAATCCTAGGGGGCCATGTCACCTCTCTACCCCTGTCCCAACCCTCCTTTACAGCATACTGGGACAATTCATAAGAATGTCATCTAGGAGTCACTGGTCATATCTGCCTGTGGGGTCTCAGCCCTGCCCCTCACTTGACTTTACTGCCAGAGCCGTGCAAACCAATAGTTCAAAGTGAGCCCCCTCCTCCCCAGGTATGCTCCAGTCATCTGGGCACTCTCCTGTTCTCAGTGGACTTTGGCAGGTCCATCCCTGGTACAGTGTGACAGCTGAGAGACTGATCCAGACCCCATTGCGCCCAACTACCTATGTGCAGT
The DNA here is from genome assembly GCF_964263255.1 of Lissotriton vulgaris. NCBI lineage: Eukaryota > Metazoa > Chordata > Amphibia > Caudata > Salamandridae > Lissotriton > Lissotriton vulgaris. The sequence goes on along the minus strand of NC_141689.1, from coordinate 1,095,158,489 downwards.
TACAGGGCTGTGCACAACAGTAGTCTCCCATGCGCAGCCCGCATACATGTACACAGGCAAGGGCCCCTTACACTTGCTGCGTCACAATGGCCATATCTTAAAAGGCACTGGTGGTAAACAGGCGCAGTCCGTTTGCTATGCCATTTCTATGGGTGAGACACATGTAGTGAGACTCACCCACAGTGAAAAAAAAAAAACTGGGTGATCAAAAAAGCAAAAAATCCTGGTGTACTTAATGGGCTGAACCTAAGTGCAACAAAAATATATGTACTTTTCAGGGCGCAGAGGATCTGCAGACACAACAGATCAAAAGATTAGATCCGATTGGCTACGATTAACATCAACAAAGATGTAGCAGCAGCCATTTTACGACACAGCAACTTAGTCCCTTGTCTTTAAAAAAACCATTAAAAGACATATAGGGCAGCCAGGTAGGGCTTCCTGGACTCTCTAGGTCTGGTCGGGGTGTCCCAGAGAGACAACCATTTAGCCAAATTTAATTTATTTTATAACATGTGGTACCAAGGTTTTGTGGTAAAAATAAAAATAAGGGTAGACTCACGCCCTTTTTAATGAGCATCTCCTTGGGAAGGGCAAGTACCATGGTGGGTTTGGTGCATTGTTAATCTATACTAATATAATAAAGAGAGAGCCCAAACCTTTGAGGCGGGTAATCTCAGGAACCACCGCACCAATCACAACACCCAATACAGCGTTGGAAAGGGCAGTTGCAGCAGAAGGACATAGGCTATGCAGACGCCCACCATATACATTTAAAAGGTAAAAGACCCGTGCCAGCAAAGTAGTCCCTTGTGGGCGGGTCTGCGTTGTGCTGTGGGCGTGTGCTGGGGGCGTGATAAATGCTGGGGGCGTGTGGTACGTTCCGCCCTTCATGCCATGTCACATATTGTGTGATAATCCCACCCTGCTCTCTTTAAATACCCCTGCACCCCATAATCATAACCCACCTTTACTCCTTAAAATACCCCAACACCCTTAAACACTAACTCAACTTAACCCTATAAATATACCCTCTAGCCCAAAACCCAAACCTGTCCCTAAACCCTAAAAATACCACTGTACCCCAAAACTCAAACCTAGCCCTGAACCCTAAAAATACCCCTGTACCCCAAAACCCAAACCTAGCCCTGAACCCTAAAAATACCCCTGTACCCCAAAACCCAAACCTAGCCCTGAACCCTTAAAATACCCCTGTACCACAAAACCCAAACCTAGCCCTGAACCCTAAAAATACCTCTGTTCCCCAAAACCCATACCTATCCCTAAACCCTAAAATTACCTCTGTACCCCATAACCCAAAACTATATCTGAACCCTTAAAATACCCAAACACCCCAAAACATATACCTCAGTACCCAACAACATATACCCCTATACCCATAATTACCTTATCCAAACATTTTAAAAAAACATGCTTTTACCATTCGTGCATTTGCAACGAATTTCGTTGTAAATGTATGCGTGGTAAAAGCATATAAAATGTAATGCCATGCGTTATAATAGCATTGCAGAGTCATGGTACTTTCGTAATGAAAGCGTGCGGAGTGATGGTTTGCGTTAAGAAAGTTGCGGAATAATGGGTGTTTACCCTCCCCTGGTAAGTACATTGGTGGCACGGCAGCCCACATCTCCAGCAACATACTCATATTTTTTCACCACAGATTTGAAAAATGCACAGATCTCTCTCATTGATGGCCAGCACCGACATACACTTTTAGACACACCTCCCGCCACAAGTTCTAGAATTGCGAACTTTAGAGCTGGGGAGCTTCGTTCGAATCTTGGCATCAGCTCAACATCCTGTGATTCCAGGCAAATCGCTTTGTCTCCCCATGCCTACCACAAATGAATGTGTTCTTCTGTATGGTAAATTGTGCTCATGCCATGCTGTCGAGTTTGCGCTATATAATATTGCAAGGAAAAATAAAGTAGGGAAACTCGAGTTCACACACTACTGAACGCGCACTCTTAAGTGCATCAGCAGTGCACTGTGAATCAGAGCGTCACAGATAAGAAATGCTACGAAAACGAAATCCTACAAAACAATATACTACTGGCCGGCAGCAATTCATACCTGGACAACGTCGGGACGGGCTGCAAGTTCATTTTATAAAGGGCCAGGGGCGTGGGTGTGCCCCTCTCCCCAAGTCACCCAATAGTTCTGGGGATCGTCCTGCTGGGGCTCATTGTATTGTTTACTGGGTTTTTGAATTGGAGCATGGGGCCTAGGGCCTGATGGATACAAGTGGCATGCCGACCTCATCCCATAGGACACTATGTTGCTTCTTTACAGGCACCTTGCACCACCAATACGTCGCATTTTGCCATGTTAAAAGTGATGCACCAGCGGTGCAAGGAGCTTCTAAATAGCTTCTATAGTTCCCTGTCTACCAGAGTGCGGGCAGGGAAAATGTCATTGCTCCCATAGGGTGGGAGCAGAAAGGCTCCTGCTGGGTGGAAGCCTAAATATACCTACCTGCCCGCAGTCTGGCAGGAGGGAATAGAAAAATACTACAACTCAGCGGGAGCACTAAGAAAAGCAGCTCCCACTGGGTGGGAGCAAATCAGGGTCATTGCCCCACATGGGAGTTGCCAAAGCCACAGGAGCTATGGGCCTCCACCAGCAACCCCCAGCAAAAACAATTGTAAGAAAACAAAAGTGCAGCAGGCTCACGAGCCGGCGCATCATTAAGGTGCTGGTCATGGGATCCAGGTGTGTATTGGGAGGCTCCTTGTAGCCCCCAAAATTAAAAGAAACAGAGGGGGCTCTGGGGAAGAGAGTGCACCCAATAAATTAAAAGTGTAGAAAAAAATTATTGAGCGGCATGAGATGGACGTTTATTAGTCACTCTTCCCAGCAAGAAGCACCTCATAAATCCATTCAGGGGCTAATTTGCATAATTTTTCTGCTTTGTGGGGCCACAAAATTGTGAGGGGACACCACCAACATGCTAGAAAAGTGTCGTTGTGGGATGCAGATAGTGCAGGAGCCCCCAAGAAATATTTTATTAACAGTAACCATGTGTTTCCTGAACCCTACAGAACATGACCCCAGGAATAGTTATTCATGTTTTTAATCTTTTCTTGAGTTGTAGCTTTTGCTCTTCAGCTGAGGATGGCAGAGATCCCTAGAGGCTGATCTTATGTATGAATGATGTGATCTGAGTAGTGCAAAAGAAACATTCTGACACTGTTTACTGTTGATATGTTGACCTTCCTTTATTAATGTCATGACTCCTTGATAAAGCCAGGAGACTTGCCATGCATATGTATGTGTTCACCCTTTAACAAAACCAATATACTTGTTTGGTAAGATAGTGTGATGATCCCTTGACAAAGCCAATACGTTTGTCTTCATTTAATGAAAGGGTGACCTCTTGTCAAATCCAGTAGACCTTTTTTGGGTACTGTTACCCTTTGACAAAGCTAATAATCTTGTTTTATAGATTGATGTGATGACTACTTGACAAAGACAGTAGGCTTGTCTTTATATAAGGATTTGATGACACCTGTATAAAGCCAATAAGCTTGTCTTCACATAATGATGTGGTGACTCCTGGAGAAAGCGATCAGGCTTGACTTGTGTATTGATGTGGTCACCTCTTGACAAAGTCAATAAACTTGCCATTTATATGCTGGTTTTGTGAATGCTTGAGAAAGCCAGTAGACTTGCATTATTTGAAATGACACTTCTTTATATTGTGACGAGTGCTTTCATTGGCTGGTTGTGCAGAGGGGTTGGACTCTTGTCCAATGGGTGGACACAGGGGTTGACTACTTGTGGTGGGGTGGATGCCTGCCTAGCTGAAGATTAGGCCTTGTGGCTAACCCCCAACTGCGCACAACTAAAGACCATGTATGGCGGTGGTTGGCGGGAGAGGTGAATACAGGGTCGGCCAGTGGCCAACCACCTGACGCGCACAGCCAAAGGATGTGTACAGCGGGAGATCAGCATATTTCAGTGTGGTAATAAAATCTACTTTACGTTAAAAATAATTAGAAATTCACTGAAAAAACAAGGGATAAAGTGACGTTAAAGTTAATTATGGTAATATTATCATACTTTATATATTTTTTTAAACCTCAGAAACTCACTAAGAAAACCAAAGGTTAAAGTGACGTTATAGATAGGTGAAAATATCCGTTAAAAAATAACATGTTAAACATAAAAAAGACTGAAATTCAACGGTTATAATTAACTCAAGCAATTATAACTTGCACCATCGCCATGCACTGCTTATGACGGCACATAGTACATCACTCATGATATATTCTATGACATCATTGATAACACTACTGATGATATCTGAAATTACATTATTGATGACAACACTGTGCATGGTGGGGTGAAGCTAATGTGCGAGGGCTGTACCACTATGACAGGCTCCGCACACACTTTACTCAAGATATGGTGCTGTGTGCAGGTCGGAAAAGGCAGCAAAGGTAAGTGCGAATATGCACAGCCAGTATTCCGAGAACTTCAGGCAGCCATGCTTAGACATCACTGTGTGGTCAGTAAGCAATTTGCTGAGTCTCTTCCATTAGACATGTCATTTTGCTGCAAAAATTATGTTTTGCTATAATTGTTTTCCTTACTTAGCTAGACTGAAAATGTTCATTGATTTTGAGATTTTGAGAAATTGGGCCTTTTCAACAATTGAGCCAATTGCATTATAACTGAAATCGATTTTATTTGTAATCAGTAATGTGCATTATCCTTTAGGTGCAGTGCTTCTAATGGTACACTTTATTATGGATAGAAACATTAGACATTTCTAAGTTGGCAGGAGACCTAAACTTTGACCCTGAAGTGATTTGCACAATTATTGATTTGGGAAATTCATCGAGGGAGAGTGGAGTATATTTTATTCCTTGAGTCATGTCTGACATTTGGAGTGCTACAGGGTTCCTCACTGCATTACTGATAATTATAATCTACTGATTCCTTTTCTTCCAGGTTGTACATTCATTTGGGGTAGTGCGCCACTCTCTTTGTGTAAAACATCCAGGAATGTTTTATGTGTTGCCTGGGCCTGGCTGCTAAGTTGACTTGGAATCTCAATAGTTTAGGTGAAAATCTAGATGATAGAAAGCCTGTTGTACTCAGTGCTGCATATATGTACGTGAATATTTTGGAGAAAACTTTAACCCACTAAAATCCATCAAGGCTCCCAATTAAGAATGGGAGGAAATTGCGTAGGTAGACAAGTGGTTGGGAATTCACGGTTCTGAGAGGTACATCTGCACCAGTTTCTGGGTAATGGACTGGGTAATGTAGACACGTGTACAAATACGTGTGCACCCGTGTAAGGGCTGCGCAGGGAGATTCCTGTTGTGCGCAGCCAAGGAGAAGGTACAGATAGAATGGTGGGCAGGAATTATGCAGAGTTGGGTGGTGAAATAGAATAGGCTTTATAAAGTGGGGAGACACATGTAAGGGAAAATCAGTGTGTTTTACTGATTTCACTGTAGGAACACTTCATTACAGTCCTATGAAGAGAGAGACCACATGGGGTAGTTTCACTTCCGTAAGGCCTACAAATTCCAGACATGCACCAAAGTACACTGTAAGTTATGTAAAAAGAAGTATTCTGCTGAGTCCATAGCCATTTCTGTACTTCTCATGGGTCATCCAGAAATGTTATATTCCTCTGACTCAGCTCATGACCAGAGTTTGCCAGGATGGATTAATTATGTCCCTCCCCAACCTGAAGCATCAGAGGCCTAGCCCTTCACTGCAAGCATTCCAAGGGCGAAGGTCTCCTCTCCAGGAGGGAGAGATGGGGGTGAAGCTGCAGGTTATCCATCAGCAGCTGTCACCCAGTGCCAGGGACCAGGCCGGCTCTGGGCCCGGGCCATTAAGTCAGCAAGGGCGAAGGGGCTTTTAAAAGAACATGTGGCATGAGACCCATGGACAATACCATTTTGAAGTATCCCAGAGGCCTGTGTAGGAAGGAGGGAGCAGGGATAGAGATGTGATGTGTTGCTGCAGGATAGGGCAGAAGTACCTTTCTGCCAGCCCTCCAAATTCTATTAAAAGGTCTTGCACAGGAAGAGGAGCTCTCTCTGAGTTGTGCACTTGCTGAGGAAGACTAGTGCTAGAGCCTGGCACCAAGGGCAGTTGGAAGGAAGAACCCACTGACTGTCCCAGGACTCTGGACTGTACCTTTGAGGGAGTCAAGGGACAGTGAGGAGAAGCCTGGGCCGCTGCGCAATGAGAAGAGAGGCCCAGAAGCAGAGCCAGGTGAAAGGCTGGTGCAGGGAGCCTGTGAAGACAGCTCCTTGCTGAGTCTGCCTCCTTCAGGCCAAAAGGGTGGTGAAGAGTGATCCAGGTGGCTAGGGCTGGCCACCAGGAGCAAGAAGAGGCCAAAATTGTCAAAATCGGCCGCACAGGCCGAGAAATGCCTCCCAGTAGGTAGGCAACCTTTGACCATTTGCTGAGACCGACGACGTAGCTTTCAGAACCTGGCTGTATGCAAATTAGTCTGTTCCTGTCCCAGTGCATGATGGGAACAGGGCAAACCAAACTACAAAAGCCAATTCTTACACTGGGAAGGAAACAAGCTCCCGGGGACCGGTTTCTGGCATTACAGCCGTCTTCGGCCCGGTTTGCTTGAATCCTGATGGATGAAGCAAGCCGGGCCGAAGACGGCTGAAATGCCAGAAACCGGTCCCCGGTAGCTTGTCTCCTTTCTGGTGAAGAATTGGCTTGGTAGTTTAGTCTGCCCTGTTCCCATGATGCACTGGGCCAGGGACAGACTGATTTGCATATAGCCAGGTTCTGAGCTGGGATGGGGCAGTGAGATAAATAACGGTGATGGATCAAGCCCTGATCTTTGGACTCGGTAAGAGTGGTCTGCTCAATTCAGACACTCTGTTCATCACCACTCCCTTTTCTGAATCGTTTTTGGCCACTATAGGTGTGGCAGGGTATACTCAGACATGAGTCCCTTTCTCACTGCTCCATCAGGATTCAAGCAAGCCGGGCCGAAGACGGCTGAAATGCCAGAAACCGGTCCCCGGTAGCTTGTCTCCTTTCTGGTGAAGAATTGGCTTGGTAGTTTAGTCTGCCCTGTTCCCAAGATGCACTGGGCCAGGGACAGACTGATTTGCATATAGCCAGGTTCTGAGCTGGGATGGGGCAGTGAGATAAATAACGGTGATGGATCAAGCCCTGATCTTTGGACTGGGTAAGAGTGGTCTGCTCAATTCAGACACTCTGTTCATCACCACCCCCTTTTCTGAATCGTTTTTGGCCACTATAGGTGTGGCAGGGTATACTCAGACATGAGTCCCTTTCTCACTGCTCCATCAGGATTCAAGCAAGCCAGGCCGAAGACGGCTGAAATGCCAGAAACCGGTCCCCGGTAGCTTGTCTCCTTTCTGGTGAAGAATTGGCTTGGTAGTTTAGTCTGCCCTGTTCCCATGATGCACTGGGCCAGGGACAGACTGATTTGCATATAGCCAGGTTCTGAGCTGGGATGGGGCAGTGAGATAAATAACGGTGATGGATCAAGCCCTGATCTTTGGACTGGGTAAGAGTGGTCTGCTCAATTCAGACACTCTGTTCATCACCACCCCCTTTTCTGAATCGTTTTTGGCCACTATAGGTGTGGCAGGGTATACTCAGACATGAGTCCCTTTCTCACTGCTCCATCAGGATTCAAGCAAGCCGGGCCGAAGACGGCTGAAATGCCAGAAACCGGTCCCCGGTAGCTTGTCTCCTTTCTGGTGAAGAATTGGCTTGGTAGTTTAGTCTGCCCTGTTCCCATGATGCACTGGGCCAGGGACAGACTGATTTGCATATAGCCAGGTTCTGAGCTGGGATGGGGCAGTGAGATAAATAACAGTGATGGATCAAGCCCTGATCTTTGGACTGGGTAAGAGTGGTCTGCTCAATTCAGACACTCTGTTCATCACCACCCCCTTTTCTGAACCCAGAAAATGGAGAGGCAGGGGAGCACCTTCGTGCCCCCGGAAAGGTGCCTACGGGGCCCAGACTTCCCCTGGGCCCCCACGAAGTAAAGTCAGGGAGCGCTGTTGCACTGCCCATGAATCTGCCTCCAGGGGGTGCCAGGAGCCTACCCTGTCACCAATGAACAGGAAGCCGGGGAGCGCCATGGCTCCCCAGAAAAAAACTCGAGGGGCCCTGACGAAAACGAAGTTAGGGAGCGCCGTTGTGCTCCTGTGAAATATTCTGGGACCCAGGACCCCTAAATCCGGACTCCTGTGTCAGCAGGAAGGAGGAGGGAGTGCCATTGCACTCCCCCACAGTCATAGGAAGGATGGGGGACCAGCGGCAGCTTCTGTGCAGTCAGACCAGAATGGTCACTCCAACACTTGTGCCAACAAGGGAGCCGGCAGGAGCAGCCAGGGCTGGGCTCCCCGAGCTGCTTTTCACCTCACCTGTACAAAAGGGTTCCGGTGGGACCGGGCCCCCAACGAAGTGCAGATGTGGCGAGAGGCCACCAGCAAGGGCAGAGCAGCTCTCCCCTGAGCAGTGGGAGAGCAGCTGCTCTATTATTCAAGCGCTGAGCACAAATCACCCCATAATCCCTTGCAAGGCATGGGGAAGGCTATTTGTTTTGGCACATGGTGCCCCCCCCGGAATAGTGGGTCACCCCCATGTGTTGGAAAAGGTGCAGGGGAAGCTGGAGGAGCAATGCAGAATTGACCAGCACGAACATGGAAAGTCCCCACCCTCAGTCTCTTTGGGGCTTGAAGGAAAGAACACCTCAAAAGTTATTCATGTTTTGTAAGCCTACCTAGTGTTTGTAGTTTTGTTCTTTAGCTATAAGCTGATGGTTAGGACTGCACTGATGTATGAAAGGCAGAGCATGGATTTACTTTATCGAGATATTCCCTTGAGCTGGAAAGGTGTAATTACACTAGTGGTGCATGTATATGAAGTTGTTCCTTTTGGTGACTGGAAGTCACATGTGATATGTGAAATAATAAGCAAATTGGGGTTATGCTGATAGGCATTCCTGCTAGAGTGCCGGATTGTAAAGGCTTAATCCTGTTTTTATAACTGTGATGCCTTTTAGGGGCTTTATTTGCATTGCATTATAACTGTAACCAGTGTGAAAAGTACCTGTCATTCTAAGGGATGCTTAGACAGTATTCTTGCTACTGCATTAGTTGAACAACAACCCGGACTGTCCGCCACTGTGATTCAAGGGTGTATACTGTATGGTCAGAATGAGATGCTCAGTCAGGGTTATGTTTCACTATGGCAGGTGTTCCCATTATAAATGCTTGGTGAGATAATGGGATGGGATGCCACTTGGGATGGCGAGAGTGGAAAGGGTCCTCACTCCAGGTTATGGTCAACCAACTGCATTTGGGGGCAAGATGTTGTGCATACATGGGAGTGGTGGTACTAGACCTCCCCGTGGGAGGGGTGGGAATATTATGCAAAGCCACAAAGTAATTCCAACAGCTTATGTATATTTACAAATTGATGTATAGTATTGAGTGGTGTAATAAATATACTCTTTCTTTTTATAAAAAAAATTGTAGCCGGGACAATCAGGTATTGACTGTTATTTCTGCGTACTTTTAAATGACGATTACTAGCCCACACCACATGTCTGCAAACTGTCTGCAAAAATCTCAGTGGTTTGGCCTGGTGCATTTTAGCACCTGGAAATCCAGGCCTGGAGTTTCCAATTGGCAATCCTGGCTGCTGGAAAACTATGGTACTAAGAAACACCCTGCGCCTATTTATGAACTTGTCATGCAGTGCAGATCAGCAAGCCACCTTTAAGCGCTGTACTGCATGACAACTAGAGGGCAGGAATGTCGCCCTAAGTGGGAAGGGTATGCCCAGACGTGGGTCCCGCGTTTACCGCACTTGATGCAAGGTATCATGGCTGATGAAGGGTGATGCTCTAAAACCTGTCCCTGGATGCTTGTTGCCAGTCCCGGGAGGACCTGGCTTGGCAGTTCGGGCTAGACTATTCCCACAAGGAACAGGTTCAAGACTGATTTGCATATGTCTGGGTCCAAACTGAGGTGTTGTGGTGAGCAAAAGCGTGATGGATTTTACCCAGATCCTTGTGCCTGGGAGTGAATGTTTGCATTGTCCAACGTTCCGTCCATAAATAATTTCTTTTGCATTACTGGTGATGATAACATTAAATACTAGTTCTTTTTAATATCATCAACAGATTTTGCATTTGTTTTTTTGTATTCAAGGTATTTTTCTATTTACTCTTTTCAGTAGCTTTCTTGCTCATGCTGTTCTTTCTTTCTCCTCCTTTCCACATTAACTCTTTGTCAAATACAGGGATGGACTGGCCTTGTATTCCACTGGGCATGTCCCCAGTGGGCTGGAGCTCTAGGAGGATGGTTTTGAAAGCCAGGGAAGCTCCTTGAGCCTCTGTCTCTTTCTTCAGCTGCCAAAGGTTAATTACAGCAGGCATGGAAAGGCTTCAAGATAGAGAGAGGGCTGGAGGGGTACGGTAGAGAGAAAGCGTTCAGAGAGGGAAAAAAGGAGAGAGGGGAAGAAGGGAGTGAGAAAATGGATGTAGAAAGAGAGAGATTATATGAGGAGATGATGGGAGTGGGGCTAGTTTCGGTCTTTTTGCCATGGTTGCTTTCAGTTCCCCATTCTGGCAATTATCAAATAAATCATATTTGAGACTTCTAACCCGAGGAGAGAGGTGTATGTAAACACTCTAAGACTCCCATGAGTGAGCATTGGGATTGTAATATGTCTGATTTAAAGTAATGTTTTTATGGTCTACTTTGGAGCCAATCCTTAACTAATGCCTTTTTTTATTTTTACTTATTGATATATCAGCGCCCCTATGATCCATCTACTCCCAGCATGCCTTCCTACAACCTCAGATTTCAGTATCTCAAATAACTGTGTACACCCCAGTCTCCTGACCTGACCTTGGGGTTTCAAGAGAAATGCAGCTCCAGCAAGAGTAACTTTACCAACCTCCATGTGAAAGCCACAGTTTGAGAGAGTTTAAGTGACTTATGAGGTTCATTTAATTAGGTCATCATAGCCCAACTCTATACAAAGATGAAAATGATGTTGGTTGTGACTTAAGGCTTCCTTCAGAATTCTTACTAAGGCCTTATCACTTGCTTCCAGTTTAGGGTTAGAACAAACACATGGGAACAATACTATAAAACATGAGGGCAGAAAATCCTAACTTAAAAAACTTGCTATGGGACACACATAATTTAAATTCTCCAACGGCTCCACTGCATTTTATGACAGCTTGAGCTGTCCAAATATGTGAGCAACTGCTACGGCCATGCCAGCCAGCATGCACAACCTCAGAAATTGCTGACATGAGTGAATGATAACAGTATCTGTGGAAGGAGAATGGGGAAGCATCTGCAGCCAAGGTCTTTCACCCTGCCTTTTGTTTGGTAAGGCGGAGAGAGAGGCCCAGTGGAGGTTCCCCCTTTCTCTAAGTATGTGCTTATATAGGCTTCGGATGAAGGACACCACCATTTTACATGTTCTCATTTAACGTTGACATCTTTCTTAAAAGGGGACTCTTGACACACATTTGCATACATTCGCAATTAGGATAATATTATCTGAAATATCTTGAGGCACAAATATCACAAAATAAATATTGTGAAAATCAAATATCATGAGGCACAGACATTGTTTACAAGAATATTGTTTTTTTCGAGAATCAATTTCATTTTTATTAATATAGATGTTTTTTTATATCATTTTCAATAGTCTTGTGGGTAAAAATATTGTTTCTTAATTATTTGAATGTTTTGTAGTTGACATATTAATTCTATGTGCTACTATTGTTTACCTAAAGGTTACTTTTTTCAGTGTAGCTTGTAAGTTTGTCCTTTAGAATTTTTTATTTAATGTTTTATAGTAATTTATAGTGTTGTAGTGGATTGTTGGGTTTATGGGGGATAGGGTGGGAAGTTAATTAATTTATTATTTAATAACAATAATTTATTAGTTGATAATTGGGCATTTTATATATATATATATATATATATATATATAGTTGACATATTAATTCTATGCGCTACTATTGTTTACCTAAAGGTTACTTTTTTCAGTGTAGCTTGTAAGTTTGTCCTTTAGAATTTTTTATTTAATGTTTTATAGTAATTTATAGTGTTGTAGTGGATTGTTGGGTTTATGGGGGATAGGGTGGGAAGTTAATTAATTTATTATTTAATAACAATAATTTATTAGTTGATAATTGGGCATTTTATATATATATATATATATATATATATATATATATATATATATATATATATATATATATATATATATATATATATATATATGCACTTCACAGTCCTGTTCCGCTGCCTCAAACCAGGACCGAGATCCAATCTGCCACACCGGATACCACAGGTACAGACCACTCCACAGCGCAAGGGTGAAATTAAACAAGGCTTATTCACACGAATTCGCCAGCATGACGCGTTTCGGTCACTCCACGGTGACCTTGATCACATGACGAACAAAACCAATGAAAATGCATATATAGGGTTACCAATCAACAAGTAGGGCGGGAAAAATTATAGAAACTGAAAAATCACTTAATGCATATCATCCAGGAGTTGAAAACAGACCAAAGAAAGGATATAAACATGCTTAGTTATTTACAATCTATACATTGATCACAATATTTATATGTACAATCTATGTACAATGGGTCAATTTACAATGCTAATGTGTATTTATTACTATACATTATATACACGTAAATCCTTCAAAATTGCTGTTTCCTGATATTTACAAATCCCAAACAGATTCTATGTTCCGTTTAATTGCAAAATCAGATGATGATGTGCAATCATATTCATTATTCAATATAAACTCAACCCGCTCATAAACCCAAGTCGATTGGCGTGTAAGACCCCTAACGTGACCACCTAGTGTGCAAAAAAAGGGGGGAAGGGAAAAATCAAGGTGTAATCTGAACCAACCTAAGATTCAGATAATTAATCAAAAAATCGTGATTATTATGTGACTTGATTTATAATATAAATAACACACTGGTCAAAATATAAAAATGGGGAGATACTCCTGCTTCACCATGTTATGCCCTATTAGGAGGTTTACATGTGCAAGAGTTCATATAGCTATTCACCCTAATCCACAACACTAAACGTGACTCAAGTGCTTTGCAAATAGGTACCCCACAAAAATAAATACCATGATATATGAACAATCTCTATCATTAGAGATGACATTAGGACATAGTGCCTTAAGGGTATCAAAACATTTTAGTCTGGAAATTTCCTTTTCAACTGGGACACACAAAGTTATCGATGGAATCTATCAAAAAGTGTCTAAATTGTAATTAATGATGTGTGTGATGGAAGGTATATATACACATAAGAGGAGAGATGATATACCGGTAGGGCATGAGACACTCAGACAGCGATAAAGTGCAAAGATAATAATATTGACCCGTGTACAATGAAAAGAGTGCACAGTGGACTGACCCCGTTATTTACATACACAGTATAACTGAGCTTTTCTTCCCAGAGATAGAAGAAGCTAATAAATGGACATATGAAGGGACCAAATATTACAAAAAATCTAATCAGCGAATTTTTTATTTAATGTTTTATAGTAATTTATAGTGTTGTAGTGGATTGTTGGGTTTATGGGGGATAGGGTGGGAAGTTAATTAATTTATTATTTAATAACAATTATTTATTAGTTGATAATTGGGCATTATATATATATATATATATATATATATATATATATATATATATATATATATATATATATATATATATATATATATATATATATATATATCCCACGATGTCTCCTCCAACAGAAAGAAACAGGCAGCACACGAGGCTTGTGGAGCATCCACCTTTAATCTTTCATCAGACCATGGGCATGACGCGTTTCGGGGGTTTTTCCTTTCTCAAATGCCCCCCTGGTCGAGTTGTGTCTCTTGCTTACAGTCCCAGAGTAAAGTTCAATTGTCCGTCCCACCTTCTAAAGTAGTGTGGTGTGGGTTGCCTGACAAACACGGCATGGAGTCGCCTCTGCCTTGGGTAGTAAACTGCATTTCCCAGCATGCAGTGTTCCATGCATGCCGGCGGCGATACAAATTACCGGCTCAGTTTCTTTGTTGGGTCAACAGCCGGTGTGCCATGTCGTCTAGAAGGAACTGTGGCTGTTGTGGGTTCAGGTGATGACCTCCACACTCCTCTCCCCCTTCCTCGCACTTCAGACTGTCCTGGACAAGGAAACGTCAATGAAGTAGGGGCGTGGCTCCATGCAGGTATGGACTGTTTTCACAGCATTATCCGGTGCAGGCTTGATGCGGGGTAGTCCGAGGGTCTACCTTTTTGCGACCCCCTTTGGACACTTGCGGGGGGTGCACGCCTTGCGTGTGGTTCAGCACGAATGCCAAACGCTTGCGACACGCTAAATGTTACCCACGATGTCTCCTCCAACAGAAAGAAACAGGCAGCACACGAGGCTTGTGGAGCATCCACCTTTAATCTTTCATCAGACCATGGGCATGACGCGTTTCGGGGGGTTTTCCTTTCTCAAATGCTCAATATATATCTATGATCCTCCAATGAGCCCTGGCGCTCTAAAAAGTTTCACAGCGCTTTCCCCACTTCCCGTGTTGCTTGCCTCACTGTCACTCGCAATTTCACATTCCAATCATTGTTTGCCAATAGTCGACGCGTTTCGAGGCTGTTACGCCTCTTCTTCCTGGACTTGGCAGAGGGGTAAGGAAAACACTCACTGCTTGCTTCATTCTTCCTTTATTTCATTGAAGAAGAAGAGGCGTACCATCCTCGAAACGCGTCAACTATTGGGAAACAATGCTTGGAATGTGAAATTGCGAGTGACAGTGAGGCGAGCAACCTTTAATCCATTGTCCATAGATATCTTCATGTAACTGTGGTAAAAAATACAGAAATACATGCATTGTTGCAAATAATTGATTTTCCTTGGTTGTGTTTTCTTTCTTCTTGCATGCTGTTGTTGATCAGATCTATCTTTGACCATGATTTTTTCTCGGTTATTTATGCAACTGATTACCTATAGGAATTTTGTTTCTACCAATCATTCATCAGTAGGCAGTATAAATAATCTCTTTTGGAGGTGGAGAGAGATTGTGCTGCAGGAGGGTGAGTATTGCTCATTGAAGTTGTGGGAGGTGTGATATTGTTGGTGGTGTTAACTGTAGGGAGAGAGAAGGAGAGTTGGTAATGGTTTTCATTGTTTTCTTCCAAAAGGCTGAGGAGACATTTTTTCGGGTCTGGTTGTGTGGGTGGTGGTGAGTGTGTTTAAAATGTGTATTTGAAATGATGCAGAAGTATATTTCGACGGAAATAGAGGGAAAATAACATGAAGTGAATTAAAGTTTAGTGTGGGGAGAATACTGCTTGTTCTATTTAATATTAGTCAATGCGAAAAAGTATGCAAGACGATGGGTCATGCATCCTTGCACCAGAGCCAAGTGCCTGGAAAATAGCCTCTAAATGTAAACTGAAAGGCGGTGAAGAGAAGGGAAGCAGCGCAAAAAATAAAAGATGTGTTGGGCGCACTTAAATAATATAATATAATATAATATAAACAGGCAACTAGTTTGTGGATATGGATATTGCTTTAATGATATGCGGTCTCAGGATAAGGTACATTATCCAATTACACTAGTGATTAATAGGGACTGGGACACTTAAATGAAATAGAGTTATTTCAATTTCAGGGATCCTTAGCAGTTAAGACTCTGTTTTCAAATTGGTTTGAGGGTGTCATCTAAATCAATAAGGACAGCAAATGAGAACGTGCTTTTATATTATGTGGATGCTGAACTGTTTCTATTTAAATATTTGCGAGTAAAGTAGGCTAGAAACTATGGAGCCATATTTAGATGGAAAAAATATTCGATATAGAAAGTGAACACGAAACTAAGCCACAATAATTCATAACAAATCGCAAATTACAGGAGGCATAAAGTAATCAAGTTATTCTCTGTATCCATAAAAATTTTATTGGCCATAAAATTGCTTTTAGTTAGAAAGCAGGAGGAAGATATGTCTGGAATGCTGTTCAATACTAACAGAACTAAAACTGAAAAAAGAGCTGACACGAAAATTAACTTCATGATGGATCTTGCAGAATTAGACAGCTGTCTCAGAAATGAAGCACATTCCCTCTTAGATGATTCAGAAAAAAAACTAAACGTCTGTAGCGTGCATAAGCATTGGAAGCACGAACAAGACTAGCCCAGATTATTCGCATCAGGGAACAATCGGCCTGTTTTAATTTAGAATTATGGCCATTTAATTGCATGAGGATTTGGCTGCAACAGCATTGCCTGACCTGTACCGCCTTCCCCGATTCAGTAGTATGACACAGGAAAGCGTGTCAGATCCTACCAGATCACTTCCTTCACTTTCCCATGCCTCCTTTCCCACCATCCCGATCCTCTCCCTGTAACGATGTGAATAGAAGTGATAATCCATATGGAATAATGGGTGTTATTTGATCCAAAAAACTGGGATGCGCGCATACTGTATCAGTATTTATGGGTGATTATGGTATTTAACCCCACAGTAATGCACACCTCATCATCTCACCAAAAGTAGTTTGAGAGAATCACCATAAGCACTTTGTGTTTGATGATGGCAACTGTTGAAATAATATCCTTGTTATAGTAATGCTTGAAAATGTTGACAAGATAAAATTGCATTGTTTGTGTTATGTATGGAGCAGATCAGTTGGGGTCGTGGCCACTCAAGATGGCGGAGAAGATGTGCTAAAGGACTACTCCTTCACATCACTCTGCCATCCTGTCCCATTCAGGTTCCTTCACAGTCACAACTGTTACTGATCCCGTGGCAGCGATGCGATGCCGGAACTGCACTCGCCCCGCTGCTCTGGGCCTAGCGGCTCGGACCCCACCACTGCTGACAGCTGGCCTGAATGCGAGCTGAGAGGTGAGAGTATCTGGGAACTGCAGGGACACCTGAGACTGAAGGAGTGGTGTCCCTCCCTATGAGGGTGGACCACTTTGTGGCCGAGGCCTGGACCTACCCTCAGTGACCTGCTTTTCCAGACACTGGGGCACTAGGGAAACAGAAGCATCAGGGCCGGCCTTAGGCATGTGCAAGCTGTGCACCTGCACAGGGCCACCAAATCCCAGGGGCCACCACATCAATATATATCCTTAATATAATAATCCTCCGAGGATGGATACATATTTGTGTGGGGGCCCCTGGCAGGGATTTGGTGGCCTCTGGCTCTATACAACTTCCAAACACCATGACCCCCCCTCTTCACTGGCCTCCGCGCTCCACCCCACCCGGACCGCCTCTTCCGGGGCCCCCTACCTACGCTCCCTGCCCAAGGCCACCATGAACCTAGAGCCGCCCTGGAAGCATGTTTGATCCTCCTGGGGATGGATGCAGTCCTGAATTCTTGGCCCATCTAATTGGCAGAGGTCGGCACAGGTGCATATAATGCGCGAGGCACTGTCTGTCTGGGACTTGGGGCACTGGAGTGGGATGTACTAGATCTCGCGAGGGACGATCAACGACAATGCAGGCACATCAATCTCTGGAATTGTTCCTGATTGAGAACCACTGTGGCCCCTACCAGTCGGGAGAGAGGCTGTAAAACAAATGTGCAGGTGATGGCCCTGATGCACAGAGGAGGATGGAGGGCAGGTCAGAGTGCATGCCCAAAGGACACCCTGTAAGTAAAGGGAAGTTGCTGAGGCCCCTTCACATGTACACTGAACCTCCCCTGGGGCTTGTGAACTCTTGGCCGGACCTGGGAGCCCCTATCCTCTCATTTCATTGCTACACAAATACACCTTTATTGATTCCTCCTGTGGGAGCAGGGCCCATGTGGGGGTCTCCTATGAATTGACTGAGCCTTTGTGATGTTGAGAAATCTTTGCTTGCTGTCCCTGCTTGCTGCTGCTGTGTGGGGGTGACTGACTCCCCAGCCATTTAGACATGCTATCATCGGACTTGTACCTCTTGCCTCGTCCCCATGCTCCTGCTGTTTTCTTCATAATGAGTGGCTGCATCTGCCTGCCTGGGCCTTCAGTATATTCTTGGCCCCTTTATACTGCTCTGAAGGTCGTGTCACTGTGGCAGAGAGGGGTGCATTGTTTCCTTTTATTTTCGTTATATTTTAATTTGTGGTCCTAGCGTTGTATATTACCTAATTTGCGCCGTGTATTTGGGGACATTTTAATTACTTGCGCTGCTTAGTTAAGCTCGCAAAACTTTCGAGGGCGAGTGAACGAATATCGCAGCCTCGCGGCGTTTTAGGTCGCCATCTTGGGAGAGAGCATCTGGGTCTGCCGAATCACGGGCGCCATCTTTTGCTGGGGGTCTAGTGCTTCCCTTCCACTTCTCCCACGTCTGGATGTGCTTGCTGGAGTCTATTTAATCTCCAGGACTGCGCCGCTGTCAGGTAGACTTGCTCTGCGCAGCGTGCTGACTTGCTTGATTTTTTAAATCGTTATATTTTAATTTGTGGTCCTAGCGTTGTATATTACCTAATTTGCGCTGTGTATTTGGGGACATTTTAATTACTCGCGCTGCTTAGTTAAGCTCGCAAAACTTTCGGGGGCAACATCAGTGCTTTAGTTTCTTACCTGCACCATAATCATTGGGCTCACCCTGCAGTTTGCAGGACTCAGGGCAACGAGGGAACGAATATCGCAGCCTCGCGGCGTTTTAGGTTGCCATCTTGGGAGAGGGCATCTGGGTCTGCCGAATCATGGGCGCCATCTTTTGCTGGGGGTCTAGTGCTTCCCTTCCACTCCTCCCATGTTTTCGGGTATATAAGATGGATAGGCAGTCAGAGCGCAGCGGGTGCGCGCCAGAGGTGCGCCAGAGGTAAGCCCGTTTGCGCCCATTCGCGCACAGGTTGCGCCGGACGCCGGCGGTTCCTCTTTACAGTGTAGTTCTGTTCCTATCTATTCTCGCGCTGACCTCCTAAAACTTAATACAGATACTGCCCCCTGTCACAAGTCTTCTACCATCAGCCGATTGCCTGACTCCCTGTCATGCGGATTACTCAATGTTAGATCTCTTAGTAAACACGCTGAAGAAATTTCGCTGCTCATTGATTCTCATGAGCTGGATATTCTCTTTATGACTGAGACCTGGACTAATACGACCTGCCTGGTGGAGTTGGGGCTACCTTGCCCTCCTGGTTATAAAATCCGACACATCCCTAGGGTAGGGTCCAGAGGAGGAGGAGTGGGGATGATCTTTAGAGAGACCATATATCTTTCCCAGCTAGATACTAAAACAATCTTAGGCTGTGAACTTATGGGCTTTCCTATTAAGGGTCAAGGAGGGGCACTTTACTCTAGTCTATTGTGCTATAGACCTCTGTCTAGCGCCTTACCTGTTGTAACGGAGCTTATTGATATCATCTATGAGCTCTCCAACACGCACACAAGGCTAATAGTGCTGGGTGATTTCAATTTATGGCCAGATGGCCCGACTGATTCGGCCTTAAAAGAGCTGGTCCAGGCTAACGGCAACATCCAATTACAGCAGTTAGTACTCTCCCAGACACATATAAAGGGTCATGCGCTTGATCTTATTTTTGCTGACGCTGACCAAGTGTCCATACAAAGTATCCTTCCCCAGTGCTGGACGGACCATGCACTCGTCCACTTTCTTCTTTTATCCCCCACTCCACTTATGAAGAAGCGCAATCTAGGAGCCACTAAGGTGGGTAGACAATGGTCAAAGTTCTTGAAGCAATTCTCTAATCCCACTCTGCTATCAGATGGTTTTATGTTGGGGGATAGTGTGGCCGCCAGTTATGAGTCTCTTAGTCAACGAATACTAACGTCTTTGGACTCAGTGGCTCCCTTGCGAAAAATTAGAAGTAGGACAAAACAGGCAATGCCATGGTTCTCAGATGAACTCCACCAGCTCAAGCACTACTGTAAACGGGCTGAGCGGAATTGGAGGAAGTTATATCTTGAGTCGGACAGAGTGCTTTTTAAACAGGCTCTGGCGACCTACAAAGCCAAGATTAAACAGGCCAAGGCAAGTTTCCTAGAGGAATCTCTTCTGGCAGCAGAGAATAAGTCCCAAACTTTATTTAGAATTGTGAAAGATCTGGCATCTCCTGCTAGTACGGGTAAGAATACTCTTGCCAATCAAGCCTTATGTGACACACTGGCTTCGGCCTTCGAGGACAAGATTACTATGATACTGAATAATCTAGCCTCGTCGCCAGGTGCCACTGTACATACTTTGGACCTCTCTACCCTTATACCTGCTCCTATGGCAGAGGTTAGCTCCGCGCAATTGAATAGCTTCCCCTTACCATCATTTGAAGATTTCTGTGCATTGGCAGAGGGGGTATCCTCTGGTTCGCCTCTAGATCCCCTTCCACCTAAATTTTGGAAATTCTTTAGGGCAGAGCTCTTCCCGCCGCTTTTCTCCATCTGCTGTCAGTCCCTTGGGTTGGCACGGGTTCCGGACTGTTGGAAGCTGACAGTGGTATCCCCTCTCCTGAAAAAGGACACTCTGGATCCCACTTGTCCAGCAAACTATAGACCCATCTCGTTGCTCCCATTCCCAATCAAAATCTTGGAGAAACTGGTAACTAAACATCTTTCCAGATTTATGGAGAGCAACGCATGTCTGGACGCGGCCCAGTTTGGTTTTAGACCTGCTCATGGGACGGAGTCTGCATTGGTGACTGTGCTAGATGACCTACGAA